>NW_014542367.1:546563-589039 GCF_000741045.1 Vigna radiata var. radiata | reverse complement strand
AGAGCTAAGTGAGAGCAAGAGAGGAATTAACGAAACCTAACTGTAATAACAGTTAGGGGGGCCGAAAGAGAGCACATATTAAAAGCTCTTGTTTTGTGTACAGATGTAGTTTTAGTTTTCTGATTGTACAGATAGGACTCTGTTATCCTGTGGAGGGGGAATTGGGCTCCCTTGGAGGCTTTGGAGAAGAGAAATCAATACAGATTCATTCTTTTATCGTCTGTGTTCTTGTTTGGGTGCGTGTGTGTGTTTAGATAGGTTTCATATTCAGAAACCTATCAGTTTTATATTTTTCCAAACAGAAAAATAAAAATTGTTAGGTTTGGCTTGTTAACATTTTTTATTATAAAAGCAGCTCCAGAAAACCTGATTTCGAAATCAAGAAAAGCAAAATAAAGTAAAGATGTCTTCATGGTGGCAAGTGGATACGTAAATAAGCCATAACAACTCATTATTCTTTCAGATCTGTTTCTGAAATCACTTGATGGAACAAAATGTGTGTTCCCTGTCATTCTTAAAAACAGTTTTCAAAAGCTATTTTGCAGAATAGTTTTGAAGAACGCAAAAGCAAAAATAGAATCATACACACCTATAAATTCTTGATCAAATAATATTTCAAAGGTAATTAAAAACACAATAAAGCACACTTACAACACAACTTGCCAAAAAATCCCCATTACGAATAAAGCTGAATTTAGGCCCTATTTATCTTTATGATAACAGTTAAATTACAATGACATCTTTTAAGATTTGACTAAACTACACTTACACCCCCTGCTTTTTTTTAACTATTATAAAGGCCTCCCTTTTCACAGGGTATAAATGTAAGCTTTCAAAATTTATACAGGGGTGCAATGTAATGAAAGAAGGAGTGATATGTAATGTTTATGAAACAAATGGGAGATTGTATAGAATCTTAAGAAAAACTGGGGTAACAGTGAAATTCGAGAAAATCTCAGGAAGTGTCTGTGTAATTTCCTCATGCTAAAATAACCACATGATCAAGGAGAAAACAAATACACAATTGTGAATACACAAGATCATCATATAACATATACGGAAACATAATATGTGAACGTGATGCCCCAATAGTAAAAAAAGCCATGATTATCACAAACAAAGGATGGGGAGAGTTTAGCACCTCTGCAGCAATAGCATCCTGACAACTTGAATCTCCGGCAGACATGTCTTTTGTCCCAAACAAACTATCAATTCCACCGTTTTCAAATAGCTCTTCGGAATGACTGAGGGCCATACCAAAAAGTTCTTCATAGTTCTCAAGATTTAGATCCACTTCATCCATGTCAAAATCATCATATAGATTGTCATCTTCACATAATGCAGGGCATTTTGTAGCAGGACAGTACAACTGCATATTGAAAATGAGATATTATAAATGTAATATGATGAAACTATGAGAACTTTAACGTAGAACATTAAAGTTGTGTAATTCATTTCAGTAAACAAGACTTAAATTGGAAAAACTATAGATCATGGCCCTTTAACTAAGCTAAACTAGTGATGACAGAAATATGTCTGCTTTTGTTTTCAATTCAACGTCAATATATCAATAAGTTAGGGAAACAATTAGTTTTGCAAAACCAAAACATACCTTGGACCAAGAAACAATAAAGTAACGAAAGCAAGTAGCCTTAAATACATCAATGGTTGTACAGAAAATGAAACAACCATTAAACTTGAGAATTGAACCAAAGGAATTATGATTCAACAAATAATTTTGCCATTGCCCTTGAGGATTCTATATGGAAACCAAATTTTAAATCCATCAAACCAATTAAGACCATGCACTAACTAATCCTTTTCAAACTTGCAATTACATTTCCCTGTGCTGCTGTTAGAAAGTACATTACACCAAGTGTTGATGTTATTCATGAAGACAATGATGATGGAATCCCACTATACCTTTGGCAGACATTCATTGGCAGGTCCAGCTGGCTGGTCCAGAATATGAGTTTCCGAGTTTGACACGGGTATTGAAGATGTACCAACAAAAGACCTGTCCAAAGCAGGTAGATCAGTAACTTGATCTGAAACAGACACATTCCCGTTTTCAGGTGGAACTCCAAAACTCTCGCTGTTCTCATTAATACTCATTAAGCCTAGTTCTTGCTCACATGTAGACTCCCTAATGGAAGGGATATCCAAGACAAATGACCATATTGAAGACAGTTCCGCGGCTGAAGGGCAGCCAGAGTAGCAACTGATTCCTTGTCTCTTATGTGTCGAAGATGTAGAGACTCCATGACCCAACCAATCACAATTCTGACACAGAGAAATTTTCTCTTCAACACACCTCACAAAGGCAGGTTGTGAATTGCATCTCTCGCACAAAAGGGTGCGTGAATGACGCCTGGAAAGGGCATTAGCAGAATGAACATTCCGATCACAAGACAAACATAAGCATGCAGCATCAGAACGGCAGTACACCATGGATCTCTGGTCTCCACAAAAATCACATATATAACCCATCTTTAGACGTTTTTCTCTTGCCCCTTAGAATAAATCAAGGACTCTCCAGCTAGTAACAGTCTTAACTGACCAAGATGTACTCTGAAAAAACACAAGTTCCCCTCCTTATCTGAAGATGCAGAAGCTGAACTATGTCACATAATGCAGAAGCCATTAGATAATGTGACAAAGAAAACAGAATTTTAATGCTGTAAAACCAAATTCTAAAAATGTTAATAAGAACGGATAGATAGATAGATCGATACATGGCGATGTAAGGAAAAAGAAAATGGAAATACTACTGCCAGTTCTGAAGAATCTGAGTAACGGTAGATATAGATTCTATGGAAGGTAATTTTACAAGACCAATACTATGTAAACTTGCAGCCAACACGAAAAAACAATAAATCAGATCAAAAAAATGAGAGCATGTACTGTCTGATTTATATTAAGGATTTGATGTGACACAGAAAAACTAAATTCTAACAAATAAGAGAAAATATGTTCAACTTCATCACAAAACCATACAATAGAATCATATAACACAATAAATAAAAAATCAAAAGGAGAATCAAAGACAACAAGAATAACGCATCTAATCCAATCACAACATACTAAAAAAATTACCAGTCTCTTAAAATTGTCAACCTCTTTCACTGCCTTAATCCCAACGAAAAGTCCCATGCCCAGAAAACATGAACTTTAAAAACAAAAAAAAAATAAAAAGAAATCACAGAACAAAAACATGGATTTTCACGCCATGTGAGAAAGCAGAAGTGAAGAAAACTACCTGACGGCAAGGAAGACAAAGAGAACAAGATCAGTAAGCAAAAGGGTGTTGCTTTTCCAAAAGAAAATATATTTTTTTTATATCTGTGCAAAACTTAAAAGCAAAGAAAGAGTGCTGGAAGTAGAAGCAGCTGAACTTTTTGAAGAGAACAACAGGCTCTTTCTCCCTCTTACTTTTTGCGTGTGTTTCTCTCTCCTCTTTTCTGTCTTCTGGTCTGCTAAGACTAGTCTGTTGTGTTGAGAAGTTGAGATAGAAAGAAATAGGAAGATAGAAGATGGATAAATGTAGATGAGATATGAAAAGAAAAGAAGAATAATGCAAATGGTGTGTGTGAGAGAGAGAGTGTAGGTAATATGACATAAGCAAAGGTGATAAAAAGTGCAAACAAAAGAGAGAGAAAAATATAATGCAAGTGGGGCCATGTCCTTTTCTCAATGAAAGGAAAAGGTTGAGCTTTCCCTTTTTCCTCTCTCCCATCACAAACTATAATTAATAAATAAAACAATAATTATTATTATATTTTTCTCTTCTTCCCTCTAAAAATATTAAAGTTTCATTTTTATATTTTGCAAGATAAGTATATTTTTTAAAAATAATATTATAACTTAATGTGTACATAAATATGATGTGAAATAATATATATATATATATATATTATTGAAATACATTACATTGAAATTTGTTAGATACTATATTTTAAAGATAATAATAATTTGTTAACATTCTTTTAGAGTAAAAATATTATTTATATATCATTTTGTGATTGTCTGTATTAGTATTTATAATTATTATTATTATTATTATTGATTATAGAGTAATTTTGTATCAATCACAAAATAACATATAAATAATGTTAAAAAATGTTGATAAAATATTATTATCATTTTTTAATTAAGACTATTTTTTATTTTAAAAATGAAAGAGTTGTTTAAGGTTATAAAAACAAAACATAAGATGAAATATGAAAAAATGAACCTTTATCATTCATTATATTTGTATTAAAGTGGTATGTGATAATATAATAGTGATTGATTGGAAGGCTGAAGTTTGCTTAAAGTGGATCACATGCTGAGTGAGTCGGGCAAATGGATATGTTACATGTTATCTTTTTTTCCTTTTTTTTATTTTTTACTTATGAGTTGGCTTTTTCAGTATTTTTGATACTATTGCTTTGCTTGGTTTGGTATCCCACAACAATCGCTTGCCTAATTATGATTTAATTTGCATAACATGTCTCTAATTATATGTTTATTGGTATTATAGTAGTTGCTGCCTACTTTCTAAATCCAATATTTTCTCACAAGTATTGCATTAATATTATATAATAATTAAAATTCTTAAACATTAGAGTCAATATTTTATCATTTTTACATCTTAAAAATTAAACCCTGATCAAAAGTTGTTAAATAATTATAACATGTACCAGTAATTTAACTTGTTTTTATTCCGTAAAACCTGTTATACAAATGAATAATTAAATTAAACTTATACATCAAATACCATAGTCGGCTATTCAAAATGAAAAGTATCGCAGTGAGCTCCACGTGTACTATTAATTTATTGACCATTTTATATTGTATTTTAGCCTAATTTTATATTAATTTATTAACTAATTTCATATATTTGGGACTATTATATGACTATATTTAAAGCTTCTAATCTCTTAATGTTCAAATAAATTTTAATATTTTGATGAGAAAAATTAAAATAAATTTTCTTTAATTCTCTTGCTTTTACAGATTTGCAAATCCACTTGAATTATACGTAAATTGGCTGTCTGAAAATTATTATTTGATACGTTTATTTTTTTATTATTTTACTTTCTTCTTTTTAAAAAAAAATTATATTTGTATGATATTTTATTTTTATATTTTGTATCACATGGATGTAAATATGTATCGTAATATCAGTATTTAAATAAAAATGAAAATAAGAATGTTATTATTTGCATTTTTGTGATGGTGTTGGATCTGACACGTGTTTTAGTGTGGACTGAGTGGGCATGGTTTGCTTTGAATTTTAAATCGTGAAAAAATAAAAATGGCTTATCTAAAGAAAGAGTTAGTTTGTTAGGCTTATTTTGTAAAAGATTGAGTGAGTTGTAGTGGTGCTTCCCCCACTAAATCTAACTCTCTAAGTGCCATTTGTTTGCCCATTGCTTATCCATAAAATCTCAGCTTCATTTCCAAGCATCGCTTTCATTCACAAAATCATATCATACTATATATGTTTAATTAAATATATTTTATTTTAAAAATATTATAAACACTAAAGTTTTTTAATTAAATTATAAAATATTTATTCTTTAAAGTTTACGAAAGTTAACGAATTTTTTTATTATTCAGATTTACAGAAAAGTAATTTAAGAAGATTTGAGAAAATTTGAAAGTAAATTTTTATTGTTGTTTATTATAGTCAATTTAGAAGTAAATTTTTTTTAATCTGTCACATGAATCAAATTCTAAACTAATTCTCACAAATTTTATTTCCAAATTCATTCTTATTTATCTTCAAATCCACTCAAATAAACAAAAAAAAAATTTACTTTCAAATCTTCTCAAATCCTTTCAACCATTATTCCTATTATTTATTTATATATATATATATATATATATATATATATATATAAATAAAATATTTCATAATTTAATTTAAAAAACGAAACATATCTTTATATGATAGTCAATATAACAAACATATTTAGTTTTATTATTCTTAATTTAATTTTTCATTTATACTAATAAAAAATATGTTTCTACATATACTTTTTTCATGTAATTAAAAATACCACATAAATTAGAAATAATTATTTGAATTGAAAATAAATATTTATGAACTTAAAATATAAAATAATAAAATTAAATATATTAAGAAAAGATTAATTTAATAATCTATATTAAAATCTTAGTTACAAAATGGTTATAAAATGAATCTCCTTTATTAATATAATAGGGAAAACATGTGTTTTCCCTTTTCTTTACGATAATAAAAACTAATAGAATTTTTCTTGTTTTATTGTAATTATAAAATAAAATAAAATATAAATAATTTTCATAATTTTATTGTAAATATTTTTATTTATTTTGAAGTTATTTTTTAATTAAAAGAATTATTAAATTAAAAAGAACAGTTAAATTGAAAAACACAATTAAACTTAAAAAAATGTCTTTCAAATAATAAAATTGATAAAATAATTATTTTAATTTTTAATGTGATGTTTTTTTAAATGAATATACATTTTATACAATTTAATCAATTTAAACAATTACCCAATTTATTTAATTATAATAGTTTTGATATTGGAACAAATCATTTAGCGTAATCAATGTAACTTTTGTGAATGAATGACATGAACTAGTTTTTTCTTTCATTAATTTGCATGAGTTGACATTGACTTAATAATGTGAAAAGAATGAGAACAATACAAGGGAAATAAAAGGGCTTCTACTAATCTTTTCATAATCCATTCATGTATTCACACCATGAAAATAATGTTTTATAATAACATAAATAAATAAATAAATAATAAGTAATTAATTAATTTTGTGGGGGTGATGGTGCCCTTGCTTTCAAGTATCTATCACATGAGTTACATTATTATTGAGGGAATTTCCCTATTTTGTTAGACCATGCTAACTTCAATTTTGTAGGGTTTGCATTTTTGTAGGTTATAATGCTTTAGTGATCTCAGCATGGTCATTTCTCACAATGAATAAAAACCCTAATTGCATAACTTTTTTTTTTTATTAAAAAAAATTATAACATGTTTGTTTTTCATTATCAAAAGAATTTAATTTGTCATAACATAAGTCTTGAGTTAAAGTGTGATTTGAGTTGTTGAAATTAGAAACAAATCTCATTAGTCTATTTGGTCATTGTTTTATTTGTTTTTTGATTTGACCATTTGTTAGTCATGTTCAACTGAAAATATTACATATTTTCTATAAATAATGAATATTCAAAATAAAAAAAATATATTTGCTTCATTAGGTATATTATTAAAAATATTCATATACCTTTTAGGATATATATATATATATATATATATATATATATATATATATATATATATATATATATATTAAATAGTTATTTAAGATTAACCATCTCATACATACAATGTGTTTATGTTTTTTTTATTTGGATTTTAACACAAAAGTTTATATTTATATTTGTCTTAATAACAATACCTTTTTTATTATATGTTGACTATAATTGCATCATGATAAATTATTATTTTATTCTATTCACTTAGTATTTTATATCGAATTTAATTAGTGAATTGTGTTTAAGTGTTCATTATTTTCTAATTTTTACTATTTGAACTTAATTTGACCAGTAATTCTTATTTTAATTAATTTGAATTATCTGAGTTTAATTATTTCCATGATTATTTTCAGGATAATTTTAGGAATTATATTTTAGGACATAAAAAGAGTTGTCACGCCATTTTCTATTTTCCACATCAGCATTGTATTTTAATTTTGTTTTTATTTTGGACCAGACTTTATATTGTAGCCCAGATTTAGCTTTAGGCCCATTTTTGGGTCAGATTTCGGAAAGGCCCAAATTGTGGGCAAACTTGGGACCTAGGATTAAGTGTCCATGCACTCATTATACTCTATTCATTCTCTATTTTCGTTTTAGGTTCTTGGACGTGAAGAGTAGCATAACTCCCTTTAGGTTTTGTTTTCATTTTTGTTTTTAGTTCATTTCTCTCTTCTGAACTTATTTTCCAATATTAATTAGAAGTTTGTTTCACTATTCTTGTCTTTGCACTTGCGTTTTTGCATTCCAATTTTGTTTTTGATTTAATTCTATGTTTCGTTTTGCTTATGCTTACTCTATATTTTCCAGTTACATTTCGTTTATAATGGTAGCTTGAATATGCTAGGTTGGACACTAGGTTGAAATTAGGAACAAATGTCATTAGTCTCTTTGGTCATTGTTTTATTTGTTTTGTGATTTGACCATTTGTTAGTCATGTTCAACTCAAATATTACATATTTCCCATAAGTAATGGATATTCAAAATAACTAAAATATATTTGCTTCATTATGTATATTATTGAAAATATTCATATACCTTTTAGGATATATATATATATATATATATATATATATATATATATATATATATATATATATATATATATATATATATATATATATATATATATATATATATATATATTAAATAGTTAGTTAAGATTAACCATCTCATACATACAATGTGCTTTTTTTTTATTTAGATTTTAACACAAAAGTTTATATTTATATTTGTCTCAATATCAATACATTTTTTATTATATGTTGACTATGATTGTATCATGATAAATTATTATTTTGTTCTATTCACTTAGTATTTTATATCGAATTTAATTAGTGAATTGTGCTTAAGTGTTCATTATTTTCTAATTTTTACTATTTGGGCTTAATTTGACCAGTAATTCTTATTTTAATTAATTTGAATTATCTGAGTTTAATTATTTCCATGATTATATTCAGGATAATTTTAGGAATTATATTTTAGGACATAAAAAGAGTTGTCAAGCCATTTTCTATTTTCCACATCAGCATTGTATTTTAATTTTGTTTTTATTTTGGACCAAACTTTATATTGTGGCCCAAATTTAGCTTTGGGCCCATTTTTGGGTCATATTTCAGAAAGGCCCAAATTGTGGGTAAACTTGGGACCTAGGATTAAGTGTCTATGCACTCATTATACTCTATTCATTCTCTATTTTCGTTTTAGGTTCTTGGACGTGAATAGTAGCATAACTCCCTTTAGGTTTTGTTTTCATTTTTGTTTTTAGTTCATTTTTCTCTTCTGAACTCATTTTCCAATATTAATTAGAAGTTTGTTTCACTATTCTTGTCTTTGCACTTGCATTTTTGCATTCCAATTTTGTTTTTGATTTAAAGTTCTATGTTTCGTTTTACTTATGCTTACTCTATATTTTCTAGTTGCATTTCGTTTATAATGGTAGCTTGAATCTACTAGGTTGGACACTAGGGATGTTGCATTGTTTCCATGAGATTATTGTGTTGTTATTGTGATTCTTTGCTTCTGACTTTGCATCGAATAATCTGTTTCATTTGTTACAAATTGGTCACGCTGAGTCGTTTAGTTTGTGTGCTTGAAGCTGTAGTTGCTTAATCTGCAGTGTAGAAGTATTGATTGTGTACAATTGTGTTTGCTTAATTCACATTTTACGAAAACCGGATTATCCTTCACTTAGTTGGATAATTTGTGTTGGATTAAGGGCGAGAGAAGAGTATAAGTTATTGCTAATATGGGATTGGAAGCATTGCAATTGAACTATTGCCCAACCGTTTTTAATCATTGTTTACTTTAAGGTATTTGTTTTGTTTAATTCAATTCATGAAATTGTTCAACCCCCTCCCACCCCACTATGTGTTTGATCCTATGACATAACCAAAAATTGGTCCTTGAGAGACAACCTAGGAGTCATTCCCTAGTTACTGCATTTAATTTGCCATATTAATTTGAGTCGAGCGCAACAATGACGATTAAATTTGGCAACTCTGACCAATGATTTTGTCTTAGTTTTTTTGTTAGTGTGTGTGTATCCTGTAAGGTGTGAGTAATGTGTGTTCCGTTTTGGTGCTTTTGTGTTTGTTTCAAGTCAAAATTAGGATAATTGGAGCCATTTGGCATGTTGTTTGTGCAAGACCACTAAAAACCATCGAAAACAACCTTCAAAACCACCACGAATAGTGTTTGATTTTCCTAACTAATTGGCATTTTTTGTTTTGATAGCTAAAGGTGTTATTTTTCTTTGAAACTCACTTCTTTTGGTCCATATTTTGATAGAAAAATCTCCGAAATAATTTTGAGATACACAAATATTTGAAATCTGGATTTCTCAAAACTTCAAACTATGATAACTTTTTACCCTTTTATCAGAATTGGACGTCTCATATATGCATTTTGGGTAGAAAAAAAAATGAAGAAGTCGTTTTCTATTTCTTTTATTATTTTTGAAGTTTTATGGCCCTTATTTTTGCCATACTTTCTTTTATTGGTTAAAATAATTATTCTTTGAATTTTGCTTTGAAATTTTTTGTGCTATCTTTTCATGATTATAGGGTGTTGCTCACAAAATTTCAGTTCATTTGGATAAGGTTTGCATAAACTTGTAGTTGTACCCCCCTATGTTTGCTTGTGTTGACTTTTCATGATATGTGTTGACATAGTGCATGACTGGGGACAATCCTAGACCATTATCACCCTTTGATCCTGAAATAGATAGGACTTTTCATAGATTAGTTAGACATTCTAGGAATTTATCTTTAGAGTTTATGCATTTAGATATCATTAGTTTGCATAATTTTGAGCATTCTCCTTCTGTGTATACCGCTTCCTATTTTGTGCATTCTGCATCTCCATCTGCATCAGATTCTGACTCTGTTGTTTTCTATACTGAGAACAATATGGCTCAACCTCCACCTCGTGAGAGGACTCTTAGGGAGATGGTTGCACCTGATTTCACTTATGAAAGCTTGTGTGTCTAGTTTCCTAATGAGGATGTTCTATATATTCTCAAAACTGGATTGACCCATTTGTGCCCAAGTTTCATGGTCTTGCAGCTGAATGCCAACATAATCATCTAAAGGAATTCCATATTATCTGCTCCATAATGAAGCTTTCAGATGTCCCTGAAGATTACATATTCTTAAAGGCGTTCCCACATTCATTAGAGGGCGTACCAAAGGATTGGCTATACTACCTTGTGCCTAGGTCCATCACTAGCTGAGATGATCTTAAGAGATTTTTTTTTAAGAAATTCTTCCCAGCATATAGGACCACACTATAAGAAAGGATATATCTGGAATCGGGCAGCTCGGTAATGAAAGCTTGTATGAGTATTGGGAAAGATTCAAAAAGTTATGTGTAAGTTGTCCACACCACCAAATTTCTAAGCAACGCCTTCAATACTTTTATGAAGGTCTGAACAACATTAAGAGGAGTATGATTGACGCTGCCAATGGTGGAGCTCCTAATGATATGACACCTACTAAAGCTAGGCATTTGATTTAGAAGATGGCCTCAAACTCCGAGTAGTTCAGTGCGAGAAATGATGTTATTATTGTTAGGGGAGTTCATGATGTGGCTACTCAATCTTCTTCATCAGTAGATAAGAAGTTGGAGAGGAGGCTTGATGCTCTTGTGAGTTTGGTGACCCAGCTAGCTAGCAATCAAAAATCTCCATCTGTTGCATGTCTATGTGGCATTTGCCCTTCCAATGATTATTATACAGATGGATGTCCAACTTTGCAACAACTTGTTAGCCTAGATGCCCCTCAAGCTTATGTTGCAAACATCTACAACAATAGGCCGCCACAACAACAATAGCAGAATTATGACCTCTCTAATAACAGGTACAATCCAGGGTGGATGAATCACCCAAATCTGAGATGGTATAATGTTTCACAATAGCAACAACAACAACAACCACAACCACCACCATTTCAAAGCAAAAAGTTGGAAGAGGTGGATAAGGAGATTTTGGAGACCTTCAGGAAAGTGAAGGTGAACATACCTCTACTTGGAGGATGAGGAGAAATTGTCGGTGATCATTTTCATCTCCCTTGATTCTATTCAAGAGGAGAAGTTGTTGTGTGTGCTTAGAAAGCACAAAAGGCTATTGGTTGGACCTTTCCTGACAATCCTATATCAGTCCATCCACGTACATGCATAGAATTCTATTGCAGGATGGAGCTAAACTAGTTAGACAGTCGTAGAGAAGGCAAAACCCTATGATTTTGGATGTTATAAAGAAGGAGGTGACCAAGCTTCTTCAAGATGGGATCATCTTGTTGAGATTGTTGACAACACAATATCTATATCACTCTGGTTTTTGATGATGACAACACATTTTTAATAACACACACATGTTGTTATTGTGTTACATGTTCTTATGCTTACTGTTTGGTATATTTGTTGAACATGTTTATGTGTTAAATTGCTATGTGAATGCATACTTATTGAGTTTGTACATGTTACATCATTTTTGGATGCATTGCATATGTTTTGAAGGATGAAAACCACAAGGACTTTTGTTAACTTATAATTGTGTGACAAAGCTGCAGTAAAGTCGACTCCATTACTAATTGAATCGACTATGCTAAAGTCTTTGTACAAATTTTCAGAATCAGTGCTTTGTGAGATTTTGTGAAGGAAAGAATTTCAAAATGTTTCAACCTGTCGAAGTCAACTATGTGTGCCACGCATTCGACTGTTGATAACGGTCTAAAAACCGTTATTTTACACTTAAATTTGATATCAAATCACACCCTTTATGTCTTAGAATCATGCAAAACACTTAGTTTGTTCATAAGAGAGTCACAAGGGGTTTTTAGAAGATATTATGCTTGTTTTACATTGCTTTGATAGGATTTGATGAGAACTGAAGGATGGAAATGAAGAACGGAGGACTTAGACTCAAGAAAGGATGAGAAAAGAAGCAAAAGATGAGTGGGGTCCACCGCTCAGTGCCAATTCCAGCGCTGAGCGCCAGCTTCGAGGAGGCAACCACTGTTTCTCGCTTGAGCATCGACGTTGAGCGTCCTGCGACTTTGGGGGCCAGAGCTGAGCGCCAGTTTCCACCGCTGAGCGCCTTGTGATTAAAGGGTCCACCACTAAGCGGTCAACTGGGCGTTGAGCACCTAAATGATAGGCCTGGGCCGAAATTTTATTACTTTTCTGTGTTATAAATAGCCCTAGTGCGACCCTTAGAGTAATCTTTTGGCAGAGGAGGACTCAAAGCACATTCTACACTCCTTGGAGGCGGTTTCTTGGATGCTTAGGCTCCAAATTATCAAATCTAGGGTTTACTCTTTCATCTTTTCCATTAATTCCATCTAGTTTCACCATGTTCATGGTGAACTAATCCCTTTGTTATTGGGGAACAATGTAGTCCTTTTGAAACTCTCTTGTATCAAACTTCTTATTATATTCACATGCTCTTATTATCAATTGTTTGGGTTTTCTTCTCTGTACTTTAATGCTTACATCGTTTAACTCATTCGGTGGTATGATATTTGATTTTGCCGATACAGGAACGTACGGGGAAATCTAGAACTGATTAGAATTCTCTTGATAATGAAACACTGCCTAGGAATAGGGGTAGGACGATCAATTGCTTTAAGCTTTTGTACTTTAATGCATTGGTAATTACTTGGGAGACTAGGAATGGTAAACTAGTAATTGGTAATAGGCTTTCTTCGCCAAGGAATCAGGTTGTAAGTAATTTAGAAAGTTGCATGACATGGATAATAAAGCAAATTTAATAAGAATAGTAGATATAAGAGGATGGATAAGGATGAAATTGTAAACCCCAACAACCTCATTCATACATATCTTTTACTTGCCAATTGATTCAATTTGCATTTGCATGTTTCTTTTAAATTTTGCATTCAAAACCCTAAATTCAATTTTTACTTAAGTCTTATGAAATCAATTTACATGAAAGATAAGGCCTAAGACTCCCTTGGGAAACGATCTTAGACTTACTGTCTATTATTACTTGATACGATCTAGTACACTTGCCAGGGGCTTAACAACTGTATTAGTTGTTTGGTTTGAAATTCTGTTATGCTCATGAACAGTAACGACTATATTTTTAAAAGCTAGTTGAGCATTAAATAGAAGGTCAACTGTATTGAATGTGAATTTAATTTGTTTGACTGGATGCTACTGGTTTGACTAATTTGTTATAACTGTCATAACACAGTCGACTGGATTAGTAGCATATTCAACTAAGAGAACATCTGATATACAAAATTCTATAAATTGATGGAACCTAAATTCGTTCTAAGACTTTTGATGATCTAACATTTTCACATTCTGTTTCAGATTGATTTCTCTAAGATTAGAGAGCTCCAAGAATTCTACTAGAAGACGGTGGTGATCTTTCTTGAAGGAAATTCAAAGGGAGACTGACTGCGCGCTCATTGCTTGATCACATATCTGCACATTGGGGTGTTATCTGGTTGATCAAGATTCTTGTTTGGCATCCGCTGTGATTGTTGTTTGCACCTGTTGTGACTACAGGGGATAGACTCATGGAGTCTGGTTCGCTTTGAGGATTGTTCAAAGTGGTTTGGCAGATTGCAGGAGAGGGGACATCTTGTTGCAAGTCTTGCTGTGTGGTTTGCCTATATTTTGGTTACAGGGTTAGAGAGTTGTTTTATATTTTTGACATGGAGGTTTTCTATAAAAGCCTTGTTGTAAAAACCTTAACCATTATAGTGCATTTGCTTCTTGGTATTGGAAGGATACTGGATGTAGGCATTGAGGCTGAACCAGTATAAAAACTAATATTTGATTTCTCTATCCCTGCTCTTTTATATTTAGTCAACTGTACTATCTGCGTAGTCAACTACAATTTTCCGCTGCACACAATTTTCATTACTTACGATTCAAGAAAGTTTTGTAAAGTTTTCTACTTTATATAAAAAATTGCGAAAAGACTCTGATTTTGAAAACTCACTAATTCACCCCTATTCTTGGTGTAAAAAGAAGCCTACCTGTTTTCCAACAATTAGCACCAAAGCTGGTTTTCATAAGATATTTGAAAAACTAGTCGACTCTATTTTTCATTGAATCAACTATAAACCTGGGATGACTTATGTTTCGCAACCTAAAAAGATTTGTGAATTCAAAGTTGACTTCATATCTGCACCCTATAATAAGAAATTAAAGTCTGTCACTAATGGTTTTTATGAATCTTTTGAAATAGGAAACTTGCAACACAAGGCAATTCAAGGTAGAGAACTTCATAATGAAGCGCAAAGATCAAATTTAACTGATAATAGATTTACAAGGTTGCTAAGCAAAAAAGACAAACAGACACATCAAGATGACATCAAGAAGGTCAAGAATGGAGAAGAACTGATAATGATGGCAAAATCAAAAATTGTTAAGGCTGATCCGAAACAACAGTTGAAAAGCTCTACATGGTATCTTGACAGTGGCTGCTCAAGACACATGACTGAAGATCCCACAAAGTTCTCAAATATCTCTTACAAAGCTATTGGTCACGTCACATATGGTGATAATAACAAAGGGTTAAAGCACAACTTGCTTAGCATTAGTCAACTGTGCGACAAAGGCCTAAGGATTACTTTTGAGCCCAAATACTGCCTGATAAGCAACGGGACAACAGATGAGTTGCTACTTGTGGGTAAAAGATTTAACAACATCCATGCAATCGACTTCACGGACAACTCTTTCGACTCTGTTGTATGTTTAATGACTAAAGAAGAAGATGCTTGGTTGTGGCACAAGAGACTCGCTCACATCAGTATGAACCAGCTAAATAAACTGGTCTCCAAGAACCTGGCAAATGGATTGCCCAAAATTCGATATACTTCAGACAAATTGTGTAATGCATGTCAGAAAGGAAAACAAACTAAACAGTCATTCAAAAGCAAAAAAGAAATGTCAACCAGGAAACCTCTACAGTTACTTCACATGGACTTGTTTGGACCTTCAAGAATAAAGAGTCTTGGAGGAAATTCATATGGACTAGTCATTGTTGATGACTGCTCATGGTATACGTGGACTTACTTCACCCCTCAGAGGCATATTTTGGATGCAGAAGCTCCAATCTACAATTTTTAGGGTTCTATCTTTCATTTTTTTTCATTATTTTCATCTAGTTTCACCATGTCTATGGTGAACTAAACCTCCATTGTTGTTGGGGAAATAATGTAATCCTTTGAAACTCTCATGTATTGAATTGATTCTTGATATATATGCTTTACCTCATTAATTGTTAGAGTTTTTCCTCTACACTCTATGCATGTTTTGTTTAACTCATTCAATTGCATGATATTTGATTTTGTCGATATGGACACATACGAGGAAATCTAGACTTGGGGAAATTCTCTCGGGAGTAATATTACCTAGACATAGGGATAGGAGGACCGATTGCCATTAAGATTCCGTGCAAATGTAATGCATGATTAATTGCTAGGGAGACAAGACATTGTGAACTAGTAATTAGGAGTAGGCTCACTTGACCGAGACATCGGGTTTAGGGTAAATTAGAAAGTGGCATTGACATTAATGAAGGAGTTGAATTCGTAAATACATGAGAGTGAATAAGATAAAGTCGGAAACCCCAACAACATAATTCATCCATACATTATTCACCTGCGTATTCTTTTGGTCAATTGATCAACAACTGCATTCATGTTTATTTTTGGTTTTGCATTATAAACACTGATTTTCGTTTCTCAAGTCTTAAATAATCGATAAATCACATGTTTTCTAGGCCAATGAGTCTCTAGGAAAAACGATACTTGGTCTTACCGTTTATATTACTTGATACAATTCAGTACACTTGTCGGAGCCTTAACAATAGAAACCAGCAGGGTTGCTACAACCGTTTCCTACTCCCCATGATTCATGGGAAGATCTTTCCCTCAATTTTGTTATTGGATTACCTCCTTCCATGGGCCACACCGTCATACTAGTTGTTGTTGATCTTTTTCAAAGGGGGCACATTTTAGTACTCTTCCCAATCACTTTACTACATTTCGGGTTGCCTAACTCTTTATGGATATGGTTTGCAAGCGCCATGACATTCCTCGCTATTACCAATAAGGAGTATTGGTAAATCTTGAAGAAAATTATTTTGATTATGTTGCAAGAAGTTTTATTTGAAGAGAACATTAGAATTATTTAAAAGCAATTTGTAGAAATTGAATGTAGTAGGAAAGTCTTAAATAAATTATAAACCTTGTATTTTCTACTGGAATAATCAATTATGGATAAGAATTAATCGATTATCACTTGTATTTTCTACTGGAATAATCGATTATGGGCTAGCAATAATCGATTATCACAAGTCATACAGGAATAATCGATTATCACCTCATATAATCGATTATCACATTTTGAAAAACCTGTAACAGACTTAAATAATCGATTATCACTTACAATAATCGATTATTCGTGGTAGTTGGGACTTGACCTTTTATATTCAGAGCAGATGGCTATACGTAGGGATTCCGAGAAATTCAAATGCAACGTTTTTTAACAGAAGCTCACTAGAATACTGTTTGTCAGAGGAAGTTCTCAGAAGCTAGAGTTCAAAGTTCCCTTGCTTGGTCTCGTGAATAGGAGAAGCTCGTGAATCGTTGGTCGATTGCCGGAGCGGTTCTCTTCGAGTTAGTAAGGTGCTCTGCCTGGTCTCGTGAATAGGAGAAGCTCGCGAATCGTTGGTCGATTGCCGGAGCGGTTCTCTTGGAGTTGGCAAAGTGTTCTTCTTCCGGTTCGTTCATCGATGGAAGGTTTAATCTTATCATTTATTCATTACTGTTGTAATCTGTAAAACCCTTTTCTTAGTGAAACGGTTAATCACTTTTTATAGTGATCAACGACTGGACGTAGATTTTGTTGAATCGAACCAGTATAAAAATACTTGTGTGATCTTTCTACTCCCTACACTTGTTATTTTTATCTGCACACAAACTGCTCGATAAATTTTCTGAAAGAAAATTGATTTTCGAAAAAGGAAAAATTAATTTTAAAAAAAGTGACTGAACACGCTTTCCACTTACTCTAAGTTTTATTCCGCTGCGTCATACTCTATCTCAGAACGATACCGATTGTTCCGACAATTGGTATCAGAGCTTGCTTTGATAGTCTTTCAAAATTTGAGAAAATGGCCGGTCACAATCAAAACCTTGTATATGCCGAGGGTGCTTCTATTAATAAACCACCACTTTTTACTGGTGATAACTATGCGTTCTGGAAAGTCAGAATGGAGATTTTTATGGGGTCTGTTGACAGAGGCATCTGGGAAGCTGTACAAAATGGTCCTTATATTCCTAAGAGCACAGTTGATGGTGTAGAGGTAGAAAAACCATACTTTAATTAGACTGCTGAAAAAAATAGACGAGCTCAGTTTGATATTAAAGCTCGCAATATTATTTCATCTGCTGTTGTACTTGATGAGTTTTATAGAATTTCAGTGTGTAAGACAGCACAGGAAATTTGGGAAGTCCTCAGAGTCACACATGAAGGAACAGAGGACGTGAAACGTGCAAGGAAGAACACTCTCATTAAGGAGTATGAGATGTTCAGAATGCAACCTGGAGAAACAATTTCTGATGTCCAAAAGCGTTTCACTCACATAGTGAATCACTTGACTGGGTTTGGTAAGACCTTTGATACTGATGAATTGAATGTAAAAATTTTGAAATCATTGGACAGGTCTTGGCAACCAAAGGTGACTGCCATCTTAGAGTCACAAAATCTCTCTCAAATGACGATGCCAATTCTGTTTGGAAAGCTTCGTGAGCACGAGCTTGAGTTAAAGAGATTAACTGCTGAAGAAGATCAAGGTAAAAGAAAGACACTTGCCTTCAAGTCAGAGATCTTTAAAGGGAAAAGTTCAAAAACTTTTGAAGATGATGATTCTGAAGATGAGGAAAACATGAGCCTCGTGATAAAGAAGTTTGCCAAGTTTATGAAGGTAAAAGGAAAGGACAAACTCCGCAAAGAAAGGAGAGAAAATCAAGAATCTCCTTCAAGTGTAAAATGCTATGGTTGTGGAGAAAGAGGACACATGAAAACTGAATGTCCAAAGAACAGGAAAAGTGAGGAAAAGAAGGAAAGAAAATTTCAAAAGAAAAAGAAAGCTTACATAGCTTAGGAGGACAATGCTTCCAACTCAACAAGCTCAAGTGATTCAGATGAGGAAGCTAATATTTGTCTAATGGCTGGCTCAGAAGATATTGGAAGCCAAGTAAGTGATTCTAGCTTTGAATCTAGTGAATTAGACTTGAAAAAGGCTTTCTTTGAATTAATGAATGAGTCTGAAAAACTTGATGTTGCACATAAAAAGCTTAAGAAAGAGCACAATGAATTGAAGTTGAAATATGACAAATTGCTTGATGATGAAGTTGTTTTAATAAATAAAATTAGTACTTTAGAAACAAAATTGTCTAATGCAAATGCTACTGGTGAACCTGTTGAGTGTTTGTCTTGTAAGAGTCATATGTTTGATATTGACATACTTGAAAACTTACTTGCAAAGGCAACGAAGACTATTTCACATGCTAAGAGAAACTTTAATAAATGCAATGTTAAAAATAGAAACATGCATCAAAATTATAAATCCAAAGTAAGAAAAACTCGTAGAGTTTGGGTTGAAAAAGGGACTTTTGTTAAAAATAAAGTGAGTAATGTGTGTTGTTTTTACTGTATGAAGCATGGTCACACATCAAACAAATGCAACATTAAACATTTTGGTGTTCCAAATGGTAAATATGCATGGGTTAAAGTTGTTAAGTGATATATACTTGCATAAACTAACCCCAAGGACCCATATTTAGATTGAGGACCTAAAATTCTTGCTAATTTGTTTTGTAGGAACCAACTAAGTCAAAGAAGTCATTGTGGTATCTTGACCGGTGACAAGAAAATATTCATCTCTTTTGAGAAGAAGAAGCAAGGATTTGTGACTTATGGGGATAACAACAAAGGTAGAATCATGGGAACCAAAGACATTGGAGGAGGAAACACATTGACTATAAGAGATGTCCTGTATGTTGAAGGTCTCAAGCATAACCTCCTAAGCATAAGTCAATTATGTGACAAAGGTCTCAAGGTAACATTTGAAAGTGATAAATGCACTGTTTATTTTAAAGATTTTACTGATATTGCTTTGCAAGGTGTTAGGCACAACAACATATATTTGATTGATATTGAAAGTGCATCTAGTCATAGTATAACATGCTTAGTTGCTAAAGAAGAAAATCCTTGGCTATGGCATAAAAGAGCTGCACATATTCACATGCAATATTTGAATAAATTAATTTCTAAAGATCTTGTGATTGGTTTGCCTAAACTAAAATTTGAGAAAGACAAATTATGTTCTGCATGTCAAAAAGGTAAACAAACCAAATCTTCATTTTCATATAAAAGCATGATTTCAACATCAAAACCTTTAGAACTTTTGCATATGGACTTGTTTGGTCCATCTAGAATTCAAAGTTTTTGTGGAAATTACTATGCTCTTATAATTGTTGATGATTATTCTAGATTTACCCGGACCTTCTTTTTAACTTTGAAAAGTGAAGCTTTCAAGGCTTTTAAATCTTTTGCTAAACATATTCAAAATGAGAAAGATTTGAAAATCAAAACTTTGAGAAGTGATCACGGTGGTGAATTTGAAAATGAATCTTTTGAAAAATTTTGTGAAGAATATGGCATTGCACATAACTTTTTAGCTCCTAGAACTCCCCAACAAAATGGTGTTGTTGAAAGGAAAAATAGATCATTAAAAGAATTAGCTAGAACGCTTATGAATGAATCTAATGTGCCAAAATATTTTTGGGTTGATGCAGTAAGTACTGCTTGTTATGTGTTAAATAGGATGCTTATTAGGCCAATTCTGAAATTAACTCCATATGAACTGTTGAATGGTGAAAACCAAATGTATCACATTTGAAAATTTTTGGATGCAAATGCTTTGTCTTGAATAATGGAAAAGATAATCTTGGTAAATTTGATGCAAAATCAAATGAAGCAATTTTCCTAGGATACTCTTTGACTAGCAAAGCATATAGAGTATTCAATAGAAGAACTTTGATAATTGAAGAATCAATGCATGTTGTCTTTGATGAGATTGTGGACCTTGAGGTAAATCCTCTTGAGTCAAATAAACCTATTGCAGGTGATGAAGACTATTTGAGGGAAGCTCTTGAAGAGATGTACCTAAATGAGAACTATCCTCCGGAACTTCAAGAAACACCTCAAACTGTTGATCCTAAAAGCTATCAGCAACCAAGAGGACTATCGTTGGACAACATCATAGGAGATATATCAAAAGGGATAACTACTAGACACAATCTTAATAATTTCTATTTAACTATAGCTTTTGTGTCTCAGATAGAACCCAAGAACATAAGTGGTGCATTGCTATGCAAGAAGAGCTAAACCAATTTGAAAGGAATGAAGTCTGGGAACTTATTCCGAAGCAAGATAATTATCAAAGTCATAGGAACCAAATGGGTATTCAGGAACAAGCTTGATGAGGATGGAAACATCACTAAGAACAAAGCAAGGCTAGTTGCAAAGGGATACTGTCAAGAGGAAGGTATAGATTATGATGAAACATATGCACCAGTAGCCAGGTTAGAAGCAATTAGATTATTACTTGCATATGCATCTTTGATGAAATTTAAATTGTATCAAATGGATGTGAAAAGTGCTTTTTTAAATGGATTTATAAAAGAAGAGGTATATGTTAGTCAACCTCCTGGTTTGAGGATTTCAAATTTCCTGATCATGTTTATAAGTTGAAAAAGGCACTGTATGGTCTTAAACAAGCACCTAGGTCTTGGTATGAAAGACTTAGTACTTTCTTAATTGATAATGATTTTTCTAGAGGAAAGGTTGATTCAACCTTATTTATTAAGAAGGTAGTCAAACACATTTTGATTGTGCAAGTTTATGTAGATGATATCATATTTGGGTCAACCGATGACTCTTTGTGTGAAGAATTTGCAAAAATAATGCAAGGAGAGTTTGAGATGTCTATGATGGGTGAGCTAAATTTCTTCTTAGGACTACAAATAAAACAAATGAATGGAGGAACTTTCATTTCCCAAACAAAATAATGTAGAGAAATTCTTAAGAAATTCAGTATGGATACTTGCAAAGAAGCCAATACACCTATGGGTACTTCATGCTATTTAGATAAGGATGAATTTGGAAAAGGAGTGAACGAAACTATGCTTAGAGGCATGATAGGATCTTTATTGTACTTAACTGTTAGTAGACCAGATATTATGCAAAGTGTATGTGTGTGTGCTAGGTATCAAGTCAATCCTAAAGAATCCCATTTGACTACTGTCAAGAGAATCTTAAAATACCTTAAAGGAACTACTTCTTTTGGACTTTGGCATCCCTCTGATGCTTCACCTAGTTTAATAGGTTACTCTAATGCAGATTATGGTGGTTGTAAAATTGATAGAAAGAGTACTAGTTGAACTTGTCATTTTATGGGCTGTTCTTTAGTGTCCTCGCACTCAAAGAAACAAGCTGCGTAGCCTTGTCTACCACTGAAGCTGAATATATTGCAGCTGACAATTGTTGTGCCCAAATTTTGTGGATGAAACAGCAACTGGAAGACTTTGATATCTTCCGTGATAATATTCCTTTAAAATGTGATAATACTAGTGTTATAAATCTAACCAAGAACCCCATAATGCATTCAAGAACTAAGCACATTGAAATTAGACATCGTTTCTTAAGAGATCATATTCAAAAGGGGGATTGTCAAATTGAATATGTTGATACCTTGCATCAATTAGCTGATATTTTCACCAAGGCACTACCTAAGGATAGATTTTTTGAGCTTAGAAGAGAATTAGGAGTATTAGATATGTCTTAGGATCAAAAGATTATGAAAATTTTTACATTTTCGTAAAATTTACGTTTCATAATTTATTATCACAAGGCAATAATTGATTATTCAAACTCAAAACTCAAATCTGGGAAATTTTGAATAGATAATCGATTATCATCAGGCATAATCGATTATCATGCAATCTCTAGGTAGCGCGTATTGAGCAAATAATCGATTATCTCGAGCCATAATCGATTATCATGCTAACAGTTTCAAAAATAGAGTTGTTGGAGCGTCCCATAACGACTATAAACGGTCATAAACGGCTAGTTTTTCCATTTTTCTTATAAATAACTCCCCATAATCGATTATTAGACACTTCTTTACACCCAAATACTGCTGAAATCAAATCTAGAGCTAAAATCCTCTCCATTTCTCCTCTCTTTCTCAAAGTCTCATTCTCTTAAACCTCCTCCATGGCTGATTCAAGAAGACATCGCCGCAGAGCTACTAGAGCATCCTCTTCCTCTCAACCACGTCCTGCTACCATTGATGGGTGGATATCAGATCAAGGAAAACATGCGAACTATGTAAATTCTTGGCAAGAAAGGAGAATCATGGCGGTAAAGTATATTCGCCTTGACTTTTTCCGTTTCTATGGATTTCAATTTCCAGATATTTTTGCTAGTCAAGGACTCACGCATCTGGTAGAGCAAAAAGGTTGCATTTATCCTGATCTCATAAGAGTTTTCTACTTCAACTTGAGATATCGAGATGGGATCATATCTTCTAAGGTGAAGGGCGTACACATAATTTTAGATGATGATGTATGGACCAACGTTGCCCAACTTACCATCTAGGATGATGTTGTAAAAGTTCAATTAGGACTTCAAGATTTCAATAGGTTGATGGCTTTCCAATCCTTCCTGAGTCATCCTGAATAACAGACCAACCGAAGGCAATTGCTTATTGGTGGTTTCAAAGTTGAAGAAAGGATGATTCACTACTTGATAGTCTGGATTCTATGTCCAAGAGCAACCAACCATGCTCAATGCTCTGAGCAGGATCTGCTTCTTCTGTATGGGATTCTAAATCACATACACATCGATTGGCTTGCTTTCATTGCTGACACAATGGAATACAAAGGTTTAAATGTTGAAGGAGAACTTGTCCAAGCCATTCAAGTTGTTGGTTCGGAAATTGGCGATACTACCTTTCGTCAAATGGGATTCATTACTAGAGGAAGAGTTCTTATCCACAAAGATGATGACCATCCTGATGAAGATGAAAATGATGACATCGATACTCATATGGCTGATCCAGTAAGTGTTGCTGCTCCTTCTGATGCTGGACCATCCAACATACCCTTCTCTTCCTCAACTTCTATGGAAGAACACTTTGCAAAGTTATCTAAACAATTGGAGGATATGAGTCTACCACAAAGGACACACTTTGAAGAGATTTATGAGTGGCAACAATCTATTGATGAGTACATGGTTGATCAATTTCTTGATCTTGATGTTCACCTATCTAACATCGAGAGTCAACTCAATATTCAACCTCCTAAAAGATCCCCTAGTCCTGAATTTTAGAAATAGGCTACCAAGTTGATTGTTTGTTGTGTTCTTTTCTCCATGTTTTTTAAATATTTCTTTTGTGATGATCTTTATGAAGTTTATATAATCCTTCTCTTTTAAATAAAATGATCTTTTATGTTCATTTTATGCATACGTTATATAATTGAGGGGGAACTCATATTAAGGGGGAGATTTTTACATTAATCTTTTTGCTCATGATCAAAAAGGGAGAGAAGAAAACTATAAGCGGAGAAGTATAATACAAATTGATAATTGATACAGGTACTGCTAACTTTGTTGTTGTCTGTTAGCTTATATGTTTTTGCAGGTAAACCAAAGTTGCTTTTAAAATTGAATTTTTGATCATCATAAAAAAGGGGGAGATTATTACCAGTAAGGAGTATTGGTAAATCTTGAAGAAAATTGTTTTGATGATGCTGCAAGAAGTTTTATTTGCAGAGAACATTAAAATTATTTAAAAGCAATTTGTAGAAATTGAATGTAGTAGGAAAGTCTTAAATAAATTGTAAACCTTGTATTTTCTACTGGAATAATCGATTATGGATAAGAATTAATCGATTATCACTTGTATTTTCTACTGGAATAATCGATTATGGGCTAGCAATAATCGATTATCACAAGTCATACAGGAATAATCGATTATCACCTCATATAATGATTATCACATTTTGAAAAACCTTTAACGGACTTAAATAATCGATTATCACTTACAATAATCGATTATTTGTGGCAGTTGGGACTTGACCTTTGATATTCAGAGCAGATGGCTATATGTAGGGATTCCGAGAAATTCAAATGCAACGTTTTTTAACAGAAGCTCACTAGAATATTGTTTGTCAGAGGAAGTTCTCAGAAGCTAGAGTTCAAAGTTCCCTTGCTTGGTCTCGTGAATAGGAGAAGCTCGTGAATCGTTGGTCGATTGCCGGAGCGGTTCTCTTCGAGTTGGCAGAGTGTTCTTCTTCCGGTTCGTTCGTCGAAGGAAGGTTTAATCTTATCATTTATTCATTATTGTTGTAATTTGTAAAACCCTTTTCTTAGTGAAACTGTTAATCACTTTTTATAGTGATTAACGACTGGACGTAGATTCTGTTGAATCGAACCAGTATAAAAATACTTGTGTGATCTTTCTACTCCCTGCACTTGTTATTTTTATCTGCACACAAACTGCTCGATAAATTTTCTGAAAGAAAATTGATTTTGGGAAAAGGACAAATTAATTTAAAAAAAAGTGACTGAACACGCTTTCTGCTTACTCTAAGTTTTATTCCGCTGCGTCATACTCTATCTCAGAACGATATCGATTGTTCCGACCCTCGCAACCTTGTCTCCGACCGTGACCCCGTCTTTATCAGCAAGTTTTGGTGCGAGTTGTATCGTTTATGCGAGACCAAGCTACGAATAAGTACTTCTTACCACCTTGAGACCAATAGTCAAACCGAGGTGATTAATCGTACCTTAGAGCAGTACCTTCGTTCTTTTGTTACCACCTTGAGACCAAGCTACGAATAAGTACTTGCATTCTGCAGATTATGTAGACTCGTTATGCGAATGGTTTCGCATAATGAGTCCCTACAGAGGGTGCTATTTGTTTGAATCATTCGTTGTGTGAACTGGTGCGCTATGCCAATGATTGGAGGGTGTTGCTCTCTGTCTGGTGATTCACATAGCGAATCTGGTCGCTACGCGACTGGTGGTGGCCTGGAGCCTCTGCCAATTTAATTCGAAAGGCGAATTGGGTGCATAGCGAGAGTTTTAGGGGGTTGGTCTTTGTCTGAGCTCTCGCCTAGCAAAATGGGTGCACTATGCGAGAGACCTGAGGTCTGGTACCTCTGCAAGGTAATTCGCCTTGCGAGTGAGGGTGCGTTGTGCGAGAAATTCCTGTCTCGCCTCGCAACTGGGGTGCGCTGAGCGAATCCTTTGAGTCCAATTCACTCTTTAGCTCTTGTTTTGGTTTGACTTAAGTGTATGTGATGATTAAAATGTAAAGTATGATTGTGGTGATAATGATAAGTTGATAGTATATGATCATTAAGGTTGTGGTTGATATGAGTATAACAAATGTGGTTATTGGACATAATTCCATGATCCTCAAGGAGATGATCCATGGTGGTGCCCTTAGTGTGTTTAGAATGATTTGCATGGAAGCTCAGTCTTGGGGGTTATCCTGAAACTCCAATGATCTTTCTTCTCACGTAGAGAGGGTTGATTCATGTTGTGAGGAATAGTAGGAGGTCTTAGTCTTGGAGGCTTCCAATATGCTCCAAGGCACGGTACAGACTAACCTCGTGAGTATGGTAGGGTGAAACCCATTGGCAACGGCTTTGCAAAGAAGTAGAAGCCACCACAAGTGCATAACCTGCCATAACTTGACAATCATTCTAAGTCCGGACAAGTCAAGTTTAATAGTGTACAAGTTATGTTATTTAACCTAGTATATGTGAATTAAAATTGGATGTTGTGTGTGATTATTATAACATGATTTTTGTATATCTAGCTCATCCTTGCTTCTGTGTTTGTGCCTTGCTTGTGTTGTGTTTTCTTTTACCATGATCATCTACTTAGATGTGAACAGAAACTGATGAAATACACTTAAAGCAAGTTCTAGATGGTGATGATGCTACAACTTAGTTTATTTATGTTTTCTCAATTATTTTGTCTCTTTTAAAATACTTTGTTCCAAATAAAGTTTTAAATTATGATCTCTTTTTAATAATGTTTAACTTAAAACTTATATACATTCCTTAACTGTTTTTTAATATTATAATTATGGAATACTATATTATATAGTTCTATATAGTTGGGGTGTTACAATCAACATCCTATCTCAAATTTTATTAATAATAACAAATTAACAGCAAAAAGAAATAGAACAATCCTACCATCCAAAATTTCTACAATGACATGATTTTATATGAACAGACACAAATAAAAAAAATAATTAAGCAACGAAACTCAAAAACTTGGAACTTAATTAAATTAGAAAACTTATTGCTCGATAATTACATAAAATTGAATTAATATCTGAAATTACCTTATGGTGTCCTTTTTACTCAATTAAAAAGGTTACTAAATCAAAGACGGAATTATAGATTTATTTTAAGGAGACTTGATTAAACATTCTTAATCATAAAATGAAAACATTGTTTTTAATGTCCGTTTTCATCACTTGTGATGAAGTCCAAATTTCGGACCCTAAACCAACTTAAAGCAAAGCATTAACCTATTGCACCACTATCCAGTGGGTGATACAACGAATTTTCCGTGTGCTGAATGCAAGTGTAAACCCTAATTTCCAATCATCTGGTATTGGAGGAAGCCTGAATGAACTGCATAGGAAATACATCTACAGAGCTTAATAATTCTTGAATATCCAACTCTCACACGCTCTGTTGCAGTTCTGATTTCATGTGCAAGTGATGAAGGCAGAGACTTCTGTTCCGCACCAGAAGGTTCAAATATTTGAGAGGGAACAACCCCAGAAGGATAGACCCCACTGCTCAGAAACCATTTTTCAAATCAATAGCCGTCTTTAATTGCAAATGCCAAGATATTTTACCAAAAACGAAAAACAAAAATTTAGAAATAATAATAATAAAATCTTATCAATGAGCATTGTCATATCAAAACCGATTAAATTTCTGCTAAAAAATAAAAAAGATAGTAATCACAATTCTTATAATTTAGGATTCGAATCTAACAAAAATCCAAAATGCAGGTAAACCTTTTAAACGTGGAACTTACTGGTCTATGATTTGTCGGCAATATGATTATAACCTGATAGTGATTACGGGGTAGGTCCAACAATAACACTAGACAAATTCTAATTATTTCTAATAATAATTTGAATTTTGGATGAGTTTAAAATATTTTAAGAAAAAGGACCAAAGTACCTCTATATGGTGTTTGTGAATATTGGCGTTGAGGGCCTATTTATTTATATTTTATATGATACCCGCGAATATGTTTTCTCCTCTCCTTCTCACAGACGGACTTTGAAGAGAACCAACCCAGGGTAAATTTGCAGATGCATATAAAGTATGAATGCAAAATCTGAATGAAGATTGGATATGAAACTCCGAAAAAGAAAGGACCAACTCTCAGCAAGACATGGAATTTAAAATTGAAATTAAAACAAAAAGGAAGCAAAAGTTTACCATTTTAAGCACGTTATATCAAATATGGCTTTCACCTTCCTCCCACTATGGAAATCAATGAAAGACAGTTGCAAATCAAGCCTCTGAACTGCAAAACCGGAGCATGAAAGGAAGTGAAAATGCCGTTTCTCATCAAAAAATTTCAATGAAAATGCAAATGTACCATCAATGAATATCGGAAGATCTTTCTGTATATCGTGGAGGACTCAATTCAAGGCTGAAATGAGAATTGAATTTAAAGAAGTAATATTTCAGAGTATGGAAAACTTCTTTACCTGAATGAGAATAGAACTTTGCGTCGACCAAATTTCTAATCTCTATCCGAGCTGATTGAACCTCTTCAACCACATCTAGCAAATTACTTAGCAGTGAGCTTGTTATCTGCATCGAATAGCAGGTCAGCTACACAGGTTGTTGGAATAGTATTTCATCATTTGCTACATTTTAATACTTAAAACCTATTAAGATATAGGAAGAACACTCTAGCTCATATGTACCACGAACAGCCTAGTCCTTATAAACTCCGCCTTTTGGTTCCAAGTCTCTCTCTACAATTACGTTGCGGGTCTGGTCAATTAAGCAAACATTGCCTATTGGATCATATATGTTCAACCTTCATAATAGAAAGTGGTGTCCTAACAGAAAGTAATAACCAAAGCCTAGGCTCCTTCATAGAGAAAATTTTGTGTCACTACTAGTTGTATAATAAGATTTCGGCTTAATTACATTTTTCATTGTATTTTTTATTTAATTTAGTTTCATAATTCATAAAAGTTCTAATTAAGTCCATTAATTTTTAAAGACAATAATTTATTCCTGCACTTGAGGCCAGGAATGGTGCCTCCTAAAGAAGAGAGAGACAATTGGGACTATTGTCCTTTCTTATTCTCATTTGTGCCATATAAAGCTCTATACAAAGAGATGAGCTTAACAAAACATAACAGAAAAGGGAATCAGATACAAACTAATATAGATGATTGGTGCACTCAGCACTCAGAATATGCCAGCTACTTTAACTAATGACACAAGCAAATTAGCCTAAATTCATCCCATACTTCACGCTTCTTAGTGAGCCTACTGGGTCCTCGAATCAATACCACCTACCCAATCTATGGTCAGCTCCCTGTCACCTACAATGTTGCTTTGGTCTATATTCCAATCACCCCTTTCTCCAAGGAAAAACACCTTGTCATCAAGGTGGTAAGCTACAAAAAGTGTATCCTAATGTTCCCAAGTGATGTACTCGAGAAACCACACCACTTAATCAAGACCATCTATTTAGGAGGAACAAAAATGGTGTCAAGCTTGGTGGCCAAGAGTGAAAGTGGACCAACAACCAGTTTATCATAAGAAAAACAAGAAGCAATCCTAGAGGTTTAGGAAGGAGGCCATGGTGAGGCTTTTATGAAAGGACCATTGAAACATGGGTGATCTATTATACTAGGCCATTTGTGGCTCAGTCAACAATACAATGGCTTATACATGATCCACAGCACTGTTTTAAGTTTCTCTGTCCACATGATCAAGTGCTTATCCATGATCCAAGAAAATATGAAATAAAAAATAACAATAACTTGCTAAAAGTAAATTATCATATTCATAAGAAATAAAATATCTACCTGTATTTCTCGTGCCATACTGCTTGAGTGAGTGGACTTCTTAGTGGTATGTGGATTTAAGACAAACACAAATGCAGTAAAAGATTCCAAGTTTGGGAAGGTCTGAAAAATAGACACACCATATTAGAAAAAGAAAAAAGTATGAATATTGAATGTTGTAATAAAACAGAATAATTGTTAATTAAGTTACCTTCCCAATATTCACATCATTCAAACTAGTTGATGTTATTATGCTAGATTGACCAGTATTTACAGTGACCCTGCATTCCATCAAAATAGTTGGAACTTTCATATTTAGTCATATCATAAAAGATACACTTCAGCTTCAACCACAGAAAGAAGTGGATCAAAATTAACTAACCTTTGGGTTACATAACCACAATAGTTGAGACAAACATTGTGACAGTCATCCTTGCGCTCAAAATCTTCAATTTCCCACAACTGGGAAACAAAAAAATAGAAGAAAAAAGATGTTTAGCATTATTATATATATGGTATGAGGACAGAACTATTTAAAGTCACAAGACCTTCAAATTCTGGCGTATAGACTTGCAAGGCATTCTCTTCCTCAAATAACCAGAAACAGCTTTCACAGTGTCAGTAAAGCTTTGGTCTCCTTCCATCTTGCAGTGACTCTGTAAGAATTCACTTAAGGATTTTGCTTTTGATTCCAAAGATTCAAGTTCCTGCTTCTTTTCCAATACCTTTTTGCAAGAAACCTAGCAATGAACAATAAAATATTGCCAATTGAAATGCAATGGAACAGCACAACAGGTTGATCCTTTCATGATCAAGTTACAGCATCAAACTATAAACAAGAGTTTGGAACAAATGAAAATATACCATGCATTCTACAGAATATTAGTTGATCAGAACAGAATTGATTTATCATTATTGATTATTGCAAGGTTAATGATGGTTGTATATTTAAAATATCAAAACTTAAGCATAAATTCTTATAATGTTCTGACCATCCACCATTTGTAATAGAAATCGTTTACATTTTGTTACTGTTGAAAACAGAAATAGGATGCTGGAAATAATTATTNTCACGTTCATACTTTTGAAACAATACATAGGTGTTTAAAAAGAAACAAACCATGGTCTAATTAAGGTAAAAAATCTCCTGAAATAAAGTCTCTAAATCAGGAGATATCTATCCAATAATACCTATTCTTAATGAAAGGAAATCTGCCCAATAATTACTAATCCTAATCCCTTAATTTTAGGGATTACACATAATTTCCATATTAATTGTAATATTTATTGCTTAATAAATTCACATATTCTGACATCCCCCCTCAAGCTGAGGAATAGATATTGGTCATTCCTAGCTTGCTTATAAGATCTTGGAAGATAGGGCTATTAAGACCTTTTGTTAACACATCAGCTACTTGTTGCCTGGATGGGACATATGCCATGCATATTAAACCTTTGTCTACTTTTTCTTTGATGAAGTGTCTATCTATTTCAACGTGTTTTGTCTGGTCATGTTGAACGGGATTGTGTGCAATTTCTATTGCTGATTTATTATCACAATACAGTTTCATGGGACCCTTCAAATTAACTTTCAAATCATCCAGAATAATTTTTATCCATAATAATTCACATATTCCTTGAGCAAGTGCTCTGAACTCTGATTCAGCTGATGATCTAGACACCACGTTCTGTTTTTTACTTCTCCACGTTACTAAATTTCCACCCAAGAAAGTACAATATCCAGTAGTCGATCTTCTATCAATCAGAGATCCTGCATAGTCTGCGTCGGTGTAGGCTTCAAGGTTCAATCTTTCATTCTTTTTGAATAGGATTCCCTTTCCGGGGGTGCCTTTTAAGTAATGGAGAATCCTGTAGGCAGCTTGAAGGTGGGACTCCTTTGGTTCATGCATAAACTGACTTATTACACTTACTGAATGAGCAATATCTGGTCGGGTATGCGCCAAATATATTAATTTTCCAACCAGCCTCTGGTACATCCTTTTTTCTACTTCTGGTTCATCTCTAGATTTACTCAGTTTGTGATTGGGGTCCATTGGAGTGGTTGCGGGTCTGCATCCAATAGTCTTTATCTCAACCAACAAATCGGTTATGTATTTTTGTTGGGATATAAAGATTCCTTGGTTAGAGTATGCTACTTCAATTCCTAGAAAATATTTCAATTTTCCAAGCTCTTTGAGATCAAATTCTTGGACTAGTCTTTGTTTCAATTTTTCCTTTTCTTTTTCATCATTCCNAGTTACTATAATATCATCCACATACACCAAAAGAATTGTCACCTTCCCCTTTTCTGAATGTTTTATGAACAACGTATGGTCTCCTTGGCTTTGTTTGTAGCCAAATCCCTTCATAACTTTTGAGAACCTCTCAAACCATGCTCTAGGAGATTGCTTCAGTCCATATAATGCCTTTTTAAGTCTGCACACCTTATTTTGTCTATCTCCTTCAACCCCCTGTGGGATATTCATGTAGGTTTCTTCCTCTAGGTCTCCATGAAGAAAGGCATTTTTAACATCATACTGTAGTAGTTTCCAATCAAAATGAGCAGCTAAGGATAGAAGAATCCTTAGAGTATTCATTTTAGCAACTGGTGCAAACGTCTCTTCATAGTCTATTCCATATACTTGAGTGTATCCTTTGGCCACCAATCTTGCTTTGTATCTTTCAAGTGACCCATCGGCATTATATTTTACTGTGAATATCCACTTACAGTCAACAATATTCTTTTCTTTGGGTTTATCCACAATTTCCCAAGTGTTATTCTTCTCTAATGCTGTCATTTCCACTTGCATAGCATCTCTCCACTCTTTCTTTGCTAGTGCTTCAGTAATATTATTTGGTATAACCACAGAATTCAAGTTTACAATAAAGCTTTTATAGTTAGCCGATAATCTATCATAAGAAACATAATTTGAGAGAGGATAAAGAGGTTTTTTTGTGCAATTTCTAGTACCTTTTCGGATGGCTATTGAAAGGTCAATCTCATTTTCTGGTTCAGGTATTTCTTTATTTTCTGGTGCAGAACTTGGATTGGATTCATGGACTTGCATCATATCTGGAATCTTCTTTCTCCTGGTGTAAACCTTGTCAACTTCTATTCGAGTTGCTTCAATGGGAAAATCTGTATCCATTTCAGCTTTTGATCCTTGTTCAGAATTATGTTGTATAGTTGGAGGCTGAGATCGGTTGGTATGTGGCAGAATTAAGAACTCAGTATTTTCATGAGGGTTGTCTAGACATTGTTCTATAGGACTGGTTTTGTTAAAAAAAGGTTCAGTTTCAAGAAAGTGACATCAGCTGAGATATACCACTTCTTAATGATAGGATCATAACATTTATACCTTTTTGTGTAGCTGAATATCCTAAAAAAATACATTTAATAGCCCTGTGATCCAGTTTATCTCTAGCTTGAACAGGGACATGTGCAAAGGCTGTACATCCAAATATTCTAGGAATCAGTCCATTTGATTTCTTAAAGTGAGGAAAGAAATTATTTAGGACTTCTATTGGACTCTTATTACTTAGGCCATGTGAGGGAAGTCTATTAATAAGATAGGATGCAGTAAGAACAGCTTCTCCCCAATAATTTTTTGGAACATTCCCTTGAAAAAGAAGTGCCCGAGTTATATTGAGTAAATGCCCATTTTTCCTTTCTGCCACTCCATTTTGTTGTGGGGTATAAACACATGAAGAATCATGGATGATCCCATTAGATTGGAAATACGAGGATATGGTTTGGTTGAAATAATCTCTAGCATTGTCGGTTCTAAACCTTTTAATATTAACTCCAAATTGAGTTCTAATCATAGAGTGAAATATGGGAATGATAGTGCTTACATCAGATTTTTGTTTAAGCAAATAAAGCCAAGTAACTCTAGTGCAATCATCAATAAATGTTACAAACCAGCGGGCCCCAGAGATATTAGGTACTGGAGATGGTCCCCATATATCACTATGAACCAATTGAAAAGGTTGAGAGCTTCTATTATTGCTTTTGGGAAAAAATGCACGAGTGTGCTTGGCTAATTCACAAGTTTCACAATGAAGTTTTGAGATATCTAAGTTTGCATACAGATGTGGAAACATAAACTGTAGCACCTTAAATGATGGATGTCCTAGACGATAGTGATACAGCCATAGTTCATCCTTATCTGTTATACTGTGAAGGGATTTTGCTTGGTTGGTTTGGATTCTTGAGATACTTCCAAATAATAAAGACCATCTTTTTCTTTAGCAAGTCCAATCCTCCTCCCCGAGTCCTGTTCCTGAAAAACACATAGAGATGGGAAAAAATTGCAGAGCAATTGAGATCAGAGGTTAGTTTCTTTATGGAAAGAAGACTGGCTGAGAGTTTGGGAACATGGAGAATATTTTTAAGCATAAGGTTGGGGTTTACTTGGATATTACCATATCCTGCAACAGTAGCTACTGACCCATTGGCAACAATAATTTTTCTATTACTTGGTGAGGGTGTATAAGAATGAAACAAGTGGAATAAGTGTGTCATGTGATCTGTAGCTCCCGAATCCACAATCCAAGAGTTCACATTATATGAGGTATTCATAAATTTAGGATTTAGTCCTGCTAGAAAATCATACACACAATCCTTCTCTATGAATTTCTTCAAGAGGATTGCATCCTCAGCATACTTCATTTCAAAAACTCTGTAGTGATCAAGTTCCTGCCATAGATTCTGCAACAATGCCGCATATTCTGTGATTCCTCTACTTCCCTGTTTTGTGGCTGCAATTTTTATTTTGATTTCATATACTTGGGCAGCGTCATTGGCTTTGGAATATGTGCGGTTTATGGAGTCCCAAATATCTTTAGCAGTATTAAGAAACATACAAGTGTCACTGATGGTAGCTTCCATGGAGTCCCATAACCAAGACATAATCATGGAATCTTTTTCATCCCATGCTGCAAATGCTGGATCCTCCATGTTTGGACCATTTTCAAGAAGATGAACAAGGCATCCTTTTCCCTTGAGATAGGTTCTGACAAACTGAGACCATTTGAGAAAATTTTTCCCATCCAGCCTGTATGATGCTCGGAGACCTTGGAGTTCTCCATTTTTGAGTGAAGAGCTAGAGACTTCTCTACTTGATGTAGCGTCGGACATTGTAATCGGAGGTTAGGTTAACACAGCGGAAAGAATAACAACAACAATTAAGGCTGCCCCCTTTTTAGATGAGAATGGCAATGAAGGCCGACAATATTTAAGAAACGGCAATGAAGGCCGTGAGACAAGAAAACAAAGACCAGGGCTCTAGGAAAAACCTAGAGCTCTGATACCATGTTGAAAACAGAAATAGGATGCTGGAAATAATTATTCTCACGTTCATACTTTTGAAACAATACATAGGTGTTTAAAAAGAAACAAACCATGGTCTAATTAAGGTAAAAAATCTCCTGAAATAAAGTCTCTAAATCAGGAGATATCTACCCAATAATACCTAATCTTAATGAAAGGAAATCTGCCCAATAGTTACTAATCCTAATCCCTTAATTTTAGGGATTACACATAATTGCCATATTAATTGTAATATTTATTGCTTAATAAGTTCACATATTCTGACAGTTACATATAAAGAAGAGGATAACAAGTCTTTGAAACAAGCAAAAAACAAAAGTTACAGGTCTTGAAGATTGTATTGGTTTCTCCGAGAACCAAAAGGAGGAGAAATGTTTAATATGCAAAGTTAGTAACCAAACTCTGCAGAGAGTTTGTTTCGATTTGAAGTTCAAAATTTAGCTTTTAAGACGAATGCTACAAAAAGCTTAAAGACATCTCTACCTATTTACAACACAACAGAGGACATCTCTACCTATTTACAAAAAGCTTAAAGTTAGGTTACATATTAAAGTTTGACAGCTTAAAAAACAGAGGAGATTAATGCAAAGAGACTGGGTGTAGCTTCCAAAAATTGAGAGTGAACCAATATAAAAGGATTGTGTGATCCTTTCTCTATCTTTACTATTCTTTCATGAATATTTAATTGCTAAATTGTGAAATTGCATTGGATCAACATATTTCAGGAAATAGTGGAACTTCTTCTTTTTTCAAAAGGTGATCTTAGGGAAAAATAATTAGAATCCGTTTGGACTAATTTCTCCATAAGGACTACCAAGAAAGAACAATAAGAAGAAAAACATGAAATTGACTTCTCCACAAGTTAAAATTAGTTTATACATTAGCTTACTTGTAAATCTCTCTCATAGAGCTTCTTTAAAATTCTCCAAACTTCTATTTTTAACTTGTGTATGAGCTAATTTTAACTTGTGGAAAAGTTAATTTCGTTTCTTTCTTCATATTTCTCTCTCTTAAAAGCTCTACTAAAGAAGCTCATCCAAACAGGCCACTAAATATTTATAATCACCCTACAAACTTAAATGCGATTTACATGCAATTTCCTTATTTAATTAGTCTAGCATTAGTATAGATAAAGATTTAGTACTTTGTCTTGTGGATAACATCACATCCCAACTCGTTATATCATTTTTGCACAGCATTTTTAAGTACAAAGTCCAAACCACTAGCATAAGCCTAAGCCCAACAATGTCTCCTTCAGAGAAACTCCCTCAAACAGAATAGTTCTCACTTGAATTTCTTTTAGGTAATTTGAGGAACCTTCGCACAAAAAAACTATATAGTTGCATTCCTCCTCCGTCAACCTCATTCCCAGTTTAAATAAATACTTCAGACAAACAATTATACCTGAGATTTTCCCTTGGAAAAACTATAATTCGCTTGAGTGTCAACTGCCCCACGTTTAAATGATGGGATGAAATTTAATTTTATCATCTCACACTCTTGAAGCCCAGTACTAACCTGTTGTCCCTTTTCCTGTTTACAACGGCAGTTCATATCACCAACTGTGGGCAATGCCAAAATAATAACATGTTTTCAATTAAGATAGAGTACCAGTAATTTGTCATGCTTAATAAGCAATAATTGTAATTTTGCCTTCTCGTATGCTATACTATGCAGCAATATTCTTGTTTCAGCAACTCTGCAAAAGATTAGTCCAAGTTCACATCACCAAACGATCATATCAAAACAGTTCCTTAACCATGCATATATGTTATTACTTAGTCAGACAGCATGAGCATACCTCTTGTCTCTATGAATGTTTAAAGGATCGGTTATTTTATGCTGGGGAAAAAACAAGAACCATGTCATGTCATGTGAGTAAACAGATGCCGGGCTTCAACTGTCTTTAGAAGAAGTAACATGTTCTAATTACTGTAAAATGTAAGTTTGCTACGTTATAATAAACCGAAAAAAGTATATTAAATTTCATTATCTAATATAACAGACCTGAGATTGAATTTCAGAACAAACAATCTCTGTCTTCTTAACTTTCTGCAGATGAACCAAAATATCTTCCAACCTGCCAATCTAAATATTGACGGGCTTAAAGCATTATTCATATAAATAGCTATGAGATGTTTAAGTGAAGAATCAAAACAAAGAGTAAGCAACAATATCCATATTTTCAGTTGAATACTATCATTTTCTAAGTCTACACCCACAAATTAGAACATACCAGTCTCAAATTTAGCCTATCAACTGAAGGAGGTAGAAGGTGAGTTGTTCTGTCTAAGAAACTTTTAAGAAACTGCAAGGTAATTGTGAAAAGCTCAGTGTCCCATCTAACCAATTGAAACTATATACAATACAACATAAAACAGTAACCATACTAGATCCCCATCATTCGAAGTCTGATTTCCAAGCATCCCTCTTTCCCTTCTCATAGATCCTGTTTGCTCCAAAACTAACTGTAGATCACCACTCCCATTTGAATGAGCCTCTGGTGTTCTGTCAATCCTCCCTATTTTATCTATTTTGTCTCCATTTCTGAGCATTTGGACACCTTTCCTTTTCTTCCCAGAAGAAATCCCAATACCAGATTTGGTAAGAGGGCTCTGAGCTACATTGAGTACTGAATGGTGGTTGTTATCAGGACCATGACCATCAACAGTACCCTTGGGAGACACGTCTTGTGGTGAGCACAACTGAGGTGTTACTTGTTGGATAGGAAAACTTGGGACTAGAATTTCATCTTTCCCTGAGTTATCTGCCAGGTCCACATCTCCCACCTTCATTAAATGGGTCAACTGTGAGGGAGAAGCTGAAATTGAATTTAAGTCTCCCTCACTCATTTTGGTGTCTACAGTCTCTTCATTTTGACTTAACTTGGAAATACTTTTTAAAGACTGAATTCTGCGATCATTGCTATAACCCAAACCTTTATACGTGTTACTACTTGGAGTTAAACTAAACAGTTTTTCCCCTAAAGGAATTTGGCGACTTTCATCTTGCTTGTATTCTTGATTTTTTTCATTTGACAAAGAAATTCCAGGAGTATATTTTGATAATCTAGCTTTCAATACGTCCATTCCTTTCTTGAGACTCGACATGGCAGGAGGTTCAATAGTAACAACCATCTTTGAAATGCTGCTACGTGCAGAAGAAGTTGCACGATGTGCGACACTTACCTCTGGACCATGTAAAGCAGATTGCTCTAAACGTGGAGTTATGTTTCCAGCATGTTCGGATGAAACAGGAGACCTCGTAAATGATTGTTTTCTTCCAGACAACAACAACGGCGTAGACTCATATATTGGATTTCGGTCTACTTCATCAGACTTACAATCTGAATCCAACACCATTCCTTTGTGTTCACCCACCCTCAGTGATGTTTCTCTATTAGCATTCTCAAAGTCCAGTTGTCTACAAACTGACAAAACCTCAGTTGCATCTTTAGTAGACTCCTTAAGTTCCTAGAAAAAGAAAACAACGGACAAATGATAATTAATCCTGCACATAACCCAATAGTTGCAATAGGAGGTATGAGGATAACCCCTAAAGTGTCATCATAAATAAACCATGCACACCTACAACTTGATAATATTAATCAAATCAAATGCATACAACCTAAACACAAAAAAGTGACACCGCATACTCATGATTAATTTGAACAAAAATATTCATAAACATTTTTATAAGAAAAAAATTACCATCAAATAAAATTAGCTTACACATAAGCTGATATATCTAAAAAAACTTATTTTTAGTTCATGTATACGCTAACGTTAACTTATGAAATACTTGTTTTATTTACTTTTATTTGTTACTTCACCTAACTTTATTCAATTAGTGGCTCATAGCTCAAGCTAGAAAGGGATGTCCATCATTTGGTGTCTGTAAAACACCCGAGAGATTAATCCCTGATTCGACGGGAATAAAAAAAGAACTCCTAAACTATAAATGCCAATTAAAACAAACAATTAATGTTCACCTCGATTGCAGAATCAGAAGGTTGTATCTGGTGGGATTGAATAAATGGAGGAGAGGCAACCGAACCTTCCAAGCTGGGTTGCGGTGAGTCATTAGGTGCTCCCTGAACCAATATTGCAGCATCAAACGCAGGAGAGGGTAGAATGTCGTATTCAGAGCCCCTCTGCTGCTCTCCCTCGATGCTCATGTCATTGGAGTCTTTGCCTGCGCTATGTGCGTCGAGCGCCACTCCACACCACTTCGGCTCCGTGAGCTCCATGTAACTTCCTCGAGAGTGAGAGTTCGGCGTTGTGACGTCGAACTGGCGCGTCTTGATGTCGCCGGAGTCCGACCGAGCGAGACTCCTGTAATGCATCGAGAACGCCGTCGAGTCCATCGTCACGTCGTCCGAAACGCCAGAGTCCGACAACCGCTCCGGCCTGATGAAATGCGCTGACACTGGACCACGAAAGTCGTCATCGTCGTCTGCGCACATCATGAGCAACAAATTAATAATAAACTACGGAGAGAGTAAGAAAATTCCGCGAAAGAGAAAGGAAAGAATCTGAGCGCACCGTCGCCTTCGTCTGCGGTGCTGCTGTCGCCGGGATAAGGAGAGCCAATTGGACGGAGGAAGGAGTTTCCGTCTTCCGCTTCCTCATGAAGTTGCGGCTGTTCTTTGTCGTCGTCGTCGCTGTCGGAGGCGAGGTCGCGGAAAAACCCTACGATGGAGGGATCGGAAGGGGCTTCGGAGGGAGATGAGGAATCGTCGTCACGGCGGAATACGTGGACGGAAGTGATTTCGTTGTCGGCGAAGCTCACGCGCCGCAACCTCTTCTTCTTCAGCGCGACGGTGGTTTCGTCTTCGCTTTGGGCGGCGTTGTTCTTAGGAGGCTCCATTTTAGCGCGTTTGGTTTACAGAAGAGTTGGGGACGGAGGCCAAATCAGCATTGTGCGGGAAATGATACTTCTCTGTTACACATTTCAAATTCTATAACGGGGGATACATTTTGTATTTTTATGGCTGTGTTCTATTTTTTATCTTTAAGAAAAACAAAACTGTATTATTTGTTCTTAAAAAATTTTAACTTGATTATTTCATTATTTATTAAACGATAAATCAGAAGTTGTGAAATACTTTGTTTAATTTAATCCCTACAAAATATGAAATTATTATTTTTATTTTAAAGTTCATTTTAAAATAAGTAAATAATACTTTTTTTTGCAATCTAGAATTTATTTTAAAATGGAAAATGTTTCGTTGACACCCTTCATTTAACACATTTTTTACACACGCCACATGGTCTCGTTCAGTTGGTTGGTTATTTGGGTGAAGAAACTCAACTCTTTTTTAAATGATCCGGAGGGTAATTTTGAAAAACGAAATGTATGAAATTTAATTTTCGCAGTTTCATTTCTATCCTTCGTTCAATTTGGCTTGGGTTTGTCGCCTCCTCTCTCCATTAGCCTCCTCCTCTCTCCATTCGCCTCCTTCTTTCTCCATTCGCTTCATCTCTCACATTGCTCCCTAACGTGTCGTCTCATCCAAAGGAAACCAAAAGAGGTCTTTCGCAATCATTGTGTATCGGTAAGCTCTCTTTCTCGTTTTAGGCTTGTATGGCGTTGTGGCTCTGTTTCGTTTTTGGGTTTGGGTGTCTTTGGTGTTTTCACTTAAGTTCTTTTCTTGTTTTGGGTTTGTTTAGTGTTGTGGCTTTGTTTCCTTTTGGGTTTGGGTGTCTTTCGTGTTGTCGCTCTCTTTCTCATTGTCTCGCTTCTCGAACACTAGTTTATTTTTGTTGTCTTTATTATTTTTGTGTTTTGTGAACCCTAATCCACCGCCATTGATTTATTTGTATATATGTGCAGTTGCAATGGCGTCAACATACAGTGGTCCATGACAATGAACAAAGAATAAGATATGAGTCTGTGTCCTCCTTTGGTTTTGTGCAGAATGAAGAGGGAGTGTGGATTCCGAAAGGGAACACAACCAATGAACAACATCAACGTACAGTGGTCCATGACATTGAACAACCAATGTTTCCTGTATTATACTTGACAAAATCTTAACTAGTGAAATAAAGTCGTACTTAATGGACAGTAAAACACTAGATAATCACATACAACGTTCAAAACACACTACTATTCACCAGCGGTCCCCCACGTGTTCACTAGTGGCTCCTTCAGTTCAACAGGATGTGTAGAATCCAATTCAGACAGGTGTAATCGATTACAACCCCTTGTAATCGATTACAGTGCATTTTTTTGCACCAGACATGGCAGAACTTCACTTAACACTATAATCTCTCAATAGGTGGTCCCCACCTCCATCTTGGGGGACCCAAAACATTAAGATGCAGTCATTCCTCACTAAAGAACATAAAATTACAACTAAAACAACTGGACTTGGGTCAAAACACACTGTTATTCACCAGTGGTCCCCCACGTGATCACTGGTGGCTCCTTTAGTTCAATAGGATGTGCAAAATCCAATTCAGACACGCGTAACCGTTTACAACCCCTTGTAATCGATTACAATGCATTTTTTTGCACCAGACATGGCAGAACTTCACTTAACACTGTAATCTCTCAATGGGTGGTCCCCACCTCCATCTTAGGGGACCCAAAACATTAAAATGTAGCCATTCCTCACTAAAGAACATAAAATTACAACTAAAACAACTAGAGTTGGGACAAAACACACTGTTATTCACCAATGGTCCCCTACGTGATCACTAGTGGCTCCTTCAGTTCAACAGGATGTGCAGAATCCAATTCAGACACGCGTAATCATTTACAACCCCTTGTAATCGATTACAATGCAATTTTTTGCACCAGACATGGTAGAACTTCACTTAACACTATAATCTCTCAATGGGTGGTCCCTACCTCCATCTTGGGGGACCCAAAACATTAAGATGCAGTCATTCCTCACTACAAAACATAAAATTACAACTAAAAGAACTGATCTTGGGTCAAAACACACTTCTGTTCACCAGTGGTCCTCCACTTTTTGCACTAGTGGCTCCTTCAGTTCAAAAGGATGTGCAAAATCCAATTCAGACACGCGTAATCGTTTACAACCCCTTGTAATCGATTACAATGCAGATTTTTGCACCAGACTTGGCAGAACTTCACTTAACACAATAATCTCTCTATGGGAGGTCCCCACC
>NW_014542367.1:545536-546478 GCF_000741045.1 Vigna radiata var. radiata | reverse complement strand
ACAATGCAGCTTTTTGCACCAGACATGGCAGAACTTCACTTAACACTATAATCTTTCAATGGGTGGTCCCCACCTCCATCTTGGGGGACCCAAAATAGTAAGATGCAGTCATTCCTCACTACAAAACATAAAATTACAACTAAAAGAACTGATCTTGGGTCAAAACACACTCCTGTTCACCAGTGGTTCTCCACGTTTTCACTGGTGGCTACTTCAGTTCAAAAGGATGTGCAAAATCCAATTCAGACACGTGTAATCGTGTACAACCCCTTGTAATCGATTACAATGCAGATTTTTGCACCAGACTTGGCAGAACTTCACTTAACACAATAATCTCTCTATGGGAGGTCCCCACCTCCATCTTGGGGGACCCAAAACATTAAGATGCAATCATTCCTCACTAACGAACATCAAATTACAACTAAAAGAACTAGACTTGGGTCAAAACACATTGTTGTTCACCAGTGGTCCTCCACTTTTTGCACTAGTGGCTCCTTCAGTTCAAAAGGGTGTGCAGAATCTAATTCAGACACGCGTAATCGTTTACAACCACTTGTAATCGATTACAATGCAGCTTTTTGCACCAGACTTGGCAGAACTTCACTTAACACAATAATNTCTCCATGGGAGGTCCCCACCTCTATCNTGGGGGACCCAAAACATTAAGATGNANNCATTCCTCACTAAAGAACANCAAATTACAACTAAAAGAACTGGTCTTGGGTCAAAACACACTGGTGTTTACCAATGGTCGTCCACGTTTTCACTNGTGGCTCCTTCAGTTCAAAAGGATGTGCAGAATCNAATTCAGACACGCNTAATCNTTTACAACCACTTGTAATCGATTACAATGCAGCTTTTTGCACCAGACATGGCAGAACTTCACTTAACACTATAATCTTTCAATGGGTGGTCCCCACCTCCATCTTGGGGGACCCAAAA
>NW_014542367.1:540446-545376 GCF_000741045.1 Vigna radiata var. radiata | reverse complement strand
AATTTAACATAGTGTATTTACAATTTGTCAAGACTAGAATTCATCCATTTCATTCTCATGCATTCACAAACATCTCAATTCCATCCAATAAGTATTCAATTTCAANNCTAGGTTCAATCATATTTCTCAATACTTCAAGAACCACAATTCATGCCATGGGTGATCAAGCCACAACACGCATTAAGCATAGAAATCAAATACTAACATGAATTGGAAAAGAATATATCATTAGCATCACAAAATACATAAGAATTATATGTTTTACAACTAATCTCAACAAATAGGAAAAACCCTCCATGGAGGAGAACTTAAGGTTCTACAAATTGAAGAGATAGGGAAGAAATTGGAACCAAAGAGAAGATGCAAAGCCTTTCCCAAGGTTCTTGGCAGCTGCTCCATGTTCCATTTGCGCCTCCCCTTCGCATCTCCATCTCCACTTTGTGACCCATCTTCTTCCTCAACCCAAAAAGGGCAAAATCACCATTGATGAAGCTTGAAGACCCAAGGAGGAGTGGGAGAGCTTCCCAACACCCCAGATAGCCTCCAAGGGCCTCTCTCAATCTCACTAGGTGAAGAATGAAGTGTAGGAGGAGAAGTCCCTCAAAAATCGCGAGACCCACGTTTAAATAACCCATTTTGACATATCAGCGAAAATTCGCGCCCAGCTCGGATTCCTGGCACCCAGCGCGACTTTTCACTGCATCAGAAGTGAGTTACAGCAAGTTTTCGCGCCCAACGCCACTTTCTGGCGCCCAGCCCCATTCTCTGGCGCCCAGCCCCATTCTGTGGCGCCCAGCCTGGAATCTCTCTGCAACGTTGCGCCCAGCTTGGAATTCTGGCGCCCAGCTTGGATTTCTGGCACCCAACTCGGGCGGTTTTGACAACATTCTAAAATTGAGGCTCTTGTGCGATTCCAAAGGCGTCCAACATGGGTATTTGCTTCAAATTGATCTTTTATTGTCCCAAAACATGTTCCCTTGAGTTCNTGCTTGTTTTCCTCCACTAGAATTGCTTCCTATTCCTTTATTTCATACACTCAAACATAGAGATTAGAGGTAAAAACAAGCATATACTAAATAAAACACAAGAAAACTAGAAAACACACTAAATGTGAGGATAAAACAAGGTAAAAGTTATGAAGGAGTTGATTTTTTCATAAAATATACACACACAAACACGTAAAATCAACCGTTATCACCCTTGTAATCGATTACAATGCAGATTTTTGTACCAGACATGGCAGAACTTCACTTAACACTATAATCTCTCAATGGGTGGTCCCCACCTCCATCTTGGGGGACCCAAAACATTAAGATGCAATTTTTCCTCACTAAAGAACATAAAATTACAACTAAAATAATTGGACTTGGGTCTAAAGACACTGCTATTCCCTAGTGGTCCCCCACGTTTTCACTGGTGGCTCCTTCAGTTCAACAGGATGTGCAGAATCCAATTCAGACACGCGTAATCATTTACAACCCCTTGTAATCGATTACAATGCAGATTTTTGCACCAGACATGGCAGAACTTCAGCTATGGTCCTTTATGTTTTCATTGGTGCCTCATTATGTTCAATAGGTTGTTAAAAATATAAATTACAACACAATAGTAAACAATTACAACACACAATTTAGCACCATCATCTTCACCAATTAGTCAAATTCATCATATCACTAACATTATCACTTCCAAAAAATGGATTCTTCAAAATTTAAAATGTATACCAAATCAAAATATAAACCACTTCAATAACATAAATACATGCAACCAAACATTCATCTACTATATATTGCAAGATATAGGTTTAATTACAACATCAAGTTCTTGTCCTATTCAACATCAAGCTCTTGTCCTATTCAAAATACCATACAATAATCACTAATTTTTCTTTCTAGGTCCTATAATTCTTGTGTATGGTGTCCTCAAGGCTTGACTCTTATAACGCATTCTTCTTCCGATCCTCACATAGGTGTTCAATTGTGGTTCGGTGTTGCACATTACATCCGGTGTGTTCTGCGAAATTCCACCATGTTCGGTCTGAGAAATAATGACGAACAATTGCTCATCCGTCAAGTACTCGTTCAAAGTGCAAACATACATCGTTGAAAAATAATGACGAACCGTCAACTACTCAACCAAACACAAAACAAATGTAAACACAAAAGGAAATAACAAAAAAACCCAAAAACTAAGAACCAAGAACCGAATACCCTAACCAAAAACCAAATACCCTAACCACAACATCAACGAAAACCGACAACAAGAACGCAACAACGCAAGAACCCAAGAACCCAAGAACCCAAACCCAAAACCATATCAGACCCAACAACGCATTTACCTTGCTCCAACAAAGCTTTTGTTCGGGACTTCCCATCTCCACCAATCACCGAGAACGAAGAACCACTAACCAACCGTCAAATAGAGGAAGCAGGGGAAGAACGACGCAGGGGACAACAAAATGTGAGAGAGAAAACGAAACCTGAGACAAAAACAGGCAAAGGGTATATTTGGAAAGGAAAATTTTTCAAACTCTTTTCGTTTTGGTGCCCAGATTTTTGAAAAAAAAAATAAAATAACCCAACCAATGGCAGCTTGACACGTGTGTGTGTCAAAAGTGTGTCAAAAAAGTTGTGTTAAAATAATGGGATCCTTTTAAAATATAATTTACGGAGGTGATTGGATGTCAGCATAAAAAAAGGTTGGTCCACCACGTGTCAACTATTGGGATAATGATACTTTGACACCTAGAATTTGACAAATTTTTGACACCACCGTGTCAAATTCTGGGTGGTCCACGTATTAAAAGAAAAAAAAAAGTTAGAATTACGTGGATTATGAATTGGGAGGGATTTGAAGAGTTCTTTCGTTTTTCAGATTTCAAAATCGCATTACACTGCTTTGGTTTCGAAAACCCTAGAGAGAGAAGTATCCTTGCCACCGAGAATCGGTGGATGGAGTTTCCACCGTCAGTTGCGAAAAGTGCGTCGTTCAACGGTTACTAGAGGACATTTTGCCATTGTGCCGCCGATTAGAACTTGCGTGAAGTAATCCTTGAAGCTCGCGTGGGATCCCACCGTTAAACAGAAGCGTGCCGCTGTTTGTCGATCAATGGACCACATCCCGATGCAGGTCCACTGTTTGAAACTGTCAAGGCACTGTTTGGAAAACCGGTGTTCCACCATTAGGAAATCGTTGTTCCACCTTTTCGAAAACAGTTGTTCCTCCGTTGTTCCATGATCGGTTTCAAGGGAGGATATAAAATCCCAAGTTGGTGAGAGTAATGTTAGGTCTTCTGCTGGGTAGTTAATATGGGCAAAAAAATGAAAACTCATAAATGATGAATGCTTTGTTTAAAAAGATAAAATGGGTAATGGGCTTAGACAAAAGATGTTTGTTAACGTCGAGAGTGAGTTGTATTGAATCACTGTTAAATTAATACTAAAGTTTCTGTAAATATGTCTTGCTTTATATTGTTTGTTTCATATTGCAAAACAGGTTTGAAGGTTACCTTGAAATGCTCTACTGTTTTATTTACTTGGGAAATTTCAACATCCATTTATAAAATGAATACTAGTTACAGATTAATGACTGATCTTGTTAATTGTTTAATGCTTATGTGTTTCAGTCAAGAGTTGAATTTTGATTGATATCAACTCTAACTTCTTAATTCAAATTGTCATGTATTTATTTACCGTATATAGTTGATTGTTCTNTACTTGNTCCATATCAAANTGTCATGTATTNATTGTTCTCATTGTGANGACTTCATGAAATCTTGGTGATTTTGTTTCCGTGCAGGTTTTGACCGAAAAGGATCATTGCTATTGTGTAGTTCTAAATGCACATGATGGGGCAACATTTCCAAGTGAGAAGGTGTCAAATGTTGTAATAATAGCTCCAATTTTGAAGTCCATAATAGATCCGCAAAGAAAAAGGATACAGAGGTTTAATTACTTCTTCGTTTTTATATCTGAAATTTATTTTCTATCCAGATTTTGATAATATGTTCAGTTCATTCTATTAATAATTTTTTTTATTTAAATGTTGCATAATATGGACTGTATTCCTTCTACACGCTTTAATGTCTATGATGAAATATGCAGCTGGAACACTGGTCACTTTTTGCATATGCCAGGTCAAAAGATAGTGCTTGTATAATTTATGTAATCTGTCTTTATACTTCTCTGATTATAGCATGAACATTATAAGATGAAACTATTCATAACACTTTCCTATTTTTATAAGATGCAGCAAATTGTCTGTATAGAATTTGTTTGCAGGACTCACTTTGACAAAACAGCTAAGTTCAACATAATAAGGTCATACCTGAAATCATGCTAGAATATTAGTTCCTAATGGGCTTTCATATGAGTGTGATTTCTTTGGATATGCTCTCTATATTTAACCTATAAATAGGAAAGTAAATAGAAATTACAATTTTATCTAACAATGTGCCTTTTTTATTTGATGAACCAAGTTTTATTTTCAACATTCTCTGCCTAATTCTTCAAGTATCTACTTAAATTATTCAATGTATGTCAACAAAAAAAACTTATGCAAAACTTCTTAATTTATTAACTTCAACATTCTTATGTTCTTATATCTCTCATATTTGTAGCTTACCCTTTTCTTAGGATTTGTAATGATGGAAGAATAGTCATTTGAATGGTCTTGGGACTATACATCACAATTTGGAATGATCTTCATAGATTACAAAAATAGTTTGAAAAGATATCCAAAACTATCAACAATGTGATACAAGAACTTCCTCGAGAAAATCAGACTTTCTTCTCATTCTTTCATTATTCTTTATTGTAATTAAAGTCTTATACATATTTTATTAGATTTCGGTCGATGAAAAAAATTACAAATATGTTATAGATTTGTTGATATTACTTTTATAGTCAGAATAAAAAAGACATTGTTATAA
>NW_014542367.1:538131-540296 GCF_000741045.1 Vigna radiata var. radiata | reverse complement strand
ATATATATATAAAAGCATTTTTTTATGTGAATGAACAACATAATCGTTTGAATAATAATTTATAAGTAAATTATTATAATAAGGTTTAATAGGTTCGGAGGTCCCTATATTTGGAGGTTTGTTTCAATTGGGTCCTCCAATTTTTGAAGTGATCAATTAGGTCCCTAATTTTGTNAATTTGAATCAATAAAAGCCTTTTTGTTAAATGCAGTTAACGCCGTGAAGTTTTTAAACATGTGGCACGCTGAGGCTTCCAGGTAGCATCGTTTCAAGTGCATAGGTGGATTATAAAAGGGTGAAATCCCTAAATTAAAAGGGTGTATTTGAAGGTGAAATCCCTAAATTAAAAGGGATTTCACCCTTTTATAATCCACCTATGCACTTGAAACGGTGCCACCTGGAAGCGATAGCGTGCCACATGTTCAAAAACTTCACGGCGTTAACTGCATTTAACAGAAAAACTTTTATTGATTCAAATTGACAAAATTAGGGACCTAATTGATCACTTTCAAAATTGAAGGACCCAATTGAAACAAACCCCCAAATATAGGGACCTTCGAACCTATTAAACCTTATAATATCTTGAAATTTTGAAGAACCTTGGTTTATGATGAACGAAACATCCACTCAAAGTCACAAATCAACTTTAAATACACTAATTTGAACAAGGATGGTCTATCATGAACAAAACATACCCTCAAAGTCAAAAAATGATGTTGAGAAACAAGAAATATACCTTTAATACACGTTAGGGAGCATAGTTCAAATAAGTGGGGAGTTACATTATAGGTTCTGCACACCAAGGTAGATTGCCCTGTACATAAAGCTTTCCAATTTCATTTTGTGACTAGGGTGTATGTTTTGTTGATCATATACCATCCTTGTTAAAATTAAAATTGTTTGGACATGAAACTTAAAAAAAATTGGTTCACTTAAAAATCAATGACATTTTCACAATTGACCCATGTGTGCAGAACATTTGTCTGAACTCATCACTTATTTAACCTTTGCTCCCAGTGTTGTTTCTGCATAATGAGTTTTACAAATAATGGTTTCTTAGGCATGGAGTTCGATATAAATGTGATAATCAATGTTTGAGCATCACTTGTATATCCAATAAGTCTTAAAAAAAATTGGTTCACTTAAAAATCAATGTCATTTTGATAGTTGACCCCTGTGTGCAGAACCTTTGCTTGAACTCCCCACTTATTTGACCTTTGCTCCTAGTGTTGTTTCTGCACAATGAGTTTTACAAATAATGGTTTCTTGGGTATGGAGTTCGATATAAATGTGATAATCAATGTTTGAACATCACTTGTATATCCAATAAGTCTTAAAAAAAATTGGTTCACTTAAAAATCAATGTCATTTTCACAGTTGACCCCTGTGTGCAGAATCTTTGCCTGAACTCCCCACTTATTTGGCCTTTGCTCCCAGTGTTGTTTTTGCATAATGAGTTTTACAAATAATGGTTCCTTGGGGATGAAGTTCAATATAAATGTGATAATCAATGCGTGAACATCACTTGTATGTCCAATAAATCTTAAACAAAATTGATTTACTTAAAAATCCATGTCATTTTCATAGTTGACTCCTGTGTGCAGAACTTTTGCCTGAACTCCCCGCTTATTTGGCCTTTGCTCCCAGTGTTGTTTCTGCACAATGAGTTTTACAAAGAATGATTTCTTGGGCATGAAGTTTTATATAAATGTGATAATCAATGCTTGAACATCAATAAGTCTTAAAAAAAATTGGTTCACTTAAAAATCAATGCTATTTTCATAGTTGACCCCTGTGTGCAGAACTTTTGCCTGAACTCTCCACTTATTTGGCTTTTGCTCCCAATGTTGTTTCTGCACAATGAGTTTTAGAAAGAATGGTTCATTGGGGATAGACTTCCATATATTTCAATGATTTCAATGGTAAATAATAACTTCTTCCATTAATGTCACCTAATGATGTAAAAGAGTTGGAACTTTTTGCAAAGGTTTTGCAGAGACAAATCAACTTTGAAAATAATATTCATTTTGAAGTGCAGAATTTTGTTGTAATAAAGTTTAATCTAATTTCAACTCTTTGTAATGGATTACACATTCACCATAATCACAACTTTGCAACTTTGTTATATATATATATATATATATATATATATATATATATATATA
>NW_014542367.1:486843-537766 GCF_000741045.1 Vigna radiata var. radiata | reverse complement strand
AATATTTAAGATCATGGTTATTTTTTAAAAAATAAGTTAATAATTATATTTTAAAAAAATAGTTACCAATTTATAAAGTGTAAAATAAGAATAAAAATTGTGTACAAAATATTATTTTTATATATAGGTATGTATAGATATACATGTATTGATTAAAGTGAATTTAAAAAAAAAATAAGTGAAAATTAAATATTTTGTTGACTGTGTCTTTAAAATGTAGTAGTGAAATCCAATTTTCATTTAAAGGAAAGACAGTATTACAAAATTGATTATGCCTTAAACCACTCTCGATTTATAATAGGCAAATAAATAACAATACAATATCACTAACACTTCTAAGCCTCTAATTGATACTACTAATTCAATTGAATAAGTATCTGATCCTTGTTCAGGCACTCAAATGAGGTAAAGCTAATAAAACATAATTTCAAGTGGGGAAGAACTGTAACTGTATAACTTAAAACTTGGACGCTATGGAAGCATTGAATATTTAAAACTTGGATAGCATCCATGGCGTCTCTTTCTTTCTCCCTCTCGGTCTTCAATAACGCCTGCATGAATAAGAAACGAGAAATCTCATGAGAAAACAACTGTTCTCCATCACCACCAAATATAGAGGAAAGACACTTAGAGAAAGGTATAAGGCATTCAGAATCATTTTGAATTGTTTTATGCANAACAATGAATCTNACAAATCCAAGGCACAATATATAACAAAAGTAGAATTAATATACAAATACATATATTACAGAATTCTACGAAGCACCTCTGCCTCGGCTCAATGTTCAGTAGGTCCAGGTCCAGGTTGCAAAAGACCCGTATCTGAAACTTCATGTTCAATAACAGAAAGCAGCATCTTTGTTGCAAAATTTCAACATCTCCTGATATGTAATTAAGTTGAAAGAGCTTGTTTTTAACCTGTTCAACATAAGCAAGAGCATTCAGTTTCATCATCAATTAACAGTTTAGCAAACTTCATAAAATCTTGTACAACATATACCAACCTAATAGCTTTAGCTCGAATCTCATCCTGTGGGTGGACAACACACTGCCATAGTAAACTAAAATGTAACACTGTCATTACCAGGTATTGACATACAAATACAAATCTTAATGAGTAGTAAACCAACCCCAAAGAAAATTCCAAGAAGATTCCAGACATCTAATTTATTTGTCTACCTTATATGAAATGCCAAGGATTGGAATAACAAGTAAAAATATGATAAAAACTATGTTTTCAGATAAACATGTGTTGAATGACCCACTCCAAAAAAAAAAATAGATAGCAAAATTCAACTCTTGACTGAAACACATAAGCATTAAACAATTAACAAGATCAGTCATTAATATGTAACTAGTATACATTTTATAAATGGATGTGGAAATTTCCCAAGTAAAGAAAACAGTAGAGCATTTCAAGGTAACCTTCAAACCTGTTTTGCAATATGAAACAAACAATATAAAACAAGACATATTTACAAAAACTTTAGTATTAATTTAACAGTGATTCAATTCAACTCACTCTCGACGTTAACAAACATCTTCTGTCTAAGCCCATTACCCATTTTACCTTTTTAAACAGAGCATTCATCATCTATGAGTTCCTATTTTCTTGCCCATATTAACTACCTAGCAGAAGACCTAACGTTACTCTCACCAACTTGGGATTTTATATCCTCCCTTGAAACCGGTCATGGAACAACGGAGGAACAATTGTTTCCGAAAAGGTAGAACAACGATTTTCCAAACGGTAGAACACCGGTTTTCCAAACGGTGCCTCGACAGTTTCAAACGGTGGACCTGCGTCGGGATGTGGTCCATTGATCGACAAACGGCGGCACGCTTCTGTTTAACGGTGGGATTCCACGCGAGCTTCAAGGATTACTTCACGCAAATTCTAATCGGTGGCACAACGGCAATATGTCCTCTGGTAACTGTTGAAAAACGCATTTTTCGCAACTGACGGTGGAAACTCCATCCACTGATCCTTGGTGGCGAGGCTACTTCTCTCTCCAGGGTTTTCGAAACCAAAGCAGCGAAATGCGATTTTGAAATCTGAAAAACGAAAGACACTCTTCAAATCCCTCCCAATTCATAATCCATGTAATTCTAACTTTTTTTTTCATTTAATACGTGGACCACCTAGAATTTGACACGTGGTGGTGTCAAAATTTTGTCAAATTTTGGGTGTCAAAGTATCATTATCCTTTACAATAATACTTCTGACGCTAAGTATCACTTTTATGTTCTCAAAATGGATTTCAAAATGGATTTCAAAAAGGATGATGATATTTTAATAACTTTTTTTTAAGATAACAAGATACGTGTCACCATTTTATTGGTCTGTTTGAATTTATTCTAAAAAAATATTTGAAACGGACCAATCACAAACTGCCACGTATGCATTGTCAAAATATTGTCAAAAAAGAGTTGTTAAAAAGACTTTTTCCTTCTAGAAATACTAACATTTTTATGTTAGGTCCAAACCAACGCATACCGTAAAAAAACTGGGAAACATTTATTTCACACCAAAATTTTGACACTGTTTTGACACTGCCACATGGCGGTTGTCTATTGGCTCAATTTGAAAAAAAAATTCAATATTCAATTAATCAGATAGGGTATTATTGGAAGAGAAAAATACGAAATTTCTTTTCACGCTTTCCCTATTCTTCTTTCATTCGCGGTTTGTCTCTCTCATCACTCTTGTTCTCTCATCTCTCTCGTCTTTCTGTGGAACCCTAAAGCCTTGGCCCATCTTCATCTCCATTGTTCCTCTTGGTCGGTCTCCCACTCTGTTATACTCTTTTATTTGTGGTGCGACTTAGCACCTTGTTGTGCAACATTGAAGTCGTCTTGGACGTCCCTATCCACCATTGGTATTGTGCCTTCTCGGTGTCGTGTTGTTTTTTGGTTTTCGTGTGTTGTGCGAACCCTGACCATCTTCTTGAGCATTAGCGTTTTCGTGTTGGGCGAACCCTAACCTTCGTGTCCACCATTTTTCCATTGTGCCTCTTTGCTGCAAGCCACCCAGAATTGAAGTTTTATCCAAGGTTGTAGCATATTGGGAGTGGATCCTGGACAGTGAAAACATTAGAAGAAAGGAAACGTCAGTGGGAGAGATTTTGTTTGTATTTAGACGAAGATGGATTTTTTGCTTTGTAAAAAACAATGATATTTATGTACAAATTGTTATTGCAATAAGATGATAGCTTTTATTATTACTTAATGTGCAATTTCATTTCATTTACGTTGTGTATAATTTGATGACAAAGTAACACGCAATATTAATAGGTTTTTGACATGAATCCAATGGTTTACAATTGATTTTGGTGTTTAGGTGTGAGTAGATTGTGGGAAGTCATGTTTTGGAACTCCACTATGGATGAAAGAAACATTGTTTGTGAGATTACTATGGGTTGACCAAACCTTAGCTTTGAGGCTCTACTCACACTTAAACACTAAAAAGAAGTCTCATTCATTCAAGAAATATGAAAAAATTGCGTGTTATTTTGATGACAAAGTAACACGCAATATTAATAAGCTTTTGACATGAATCCAATGGTTTACAATTGGTTTTGGTGTTTAGGTGTGAGTAGATTGTGGGAAGTCATGTTTTGGAACTCCACTATGGACGAAAGAAACAATGTTTGTGAGATTACTATGGGTTGACCAAACCTTAGCTTTGAGGCTCTACTCACACTTAAACACTAAAAAAAAGTCTCATTCATTCAAGAAATATGAAAAAATTACGTAAAATTTCTTTGGCTACTCATGTGCCCAAAGTTGGCTCCTACATCACAAGTTTTTGTATAAAACCAGTTTTTTGTTCCTGTAATCGTTTATAGTGTTCTTGTAATTGATTACAATGGCCAAAAAGCCCTAAACTTGATTACCAATACATAATTTGAAAGGTCTTTGAGTCTATATTCCAACAAAACAAGAATCAACTCATTTGGAGTTCGGTGGAGAAAGTTATGGGCAAAACAACCAACAAAGGTCAGAGTTGGCAGGAATATATAAAACGTCAACTTGAAGGAATAAACTGTACCTACTGAGATGTTCAAAAATTGCAAATTAATAGTCATTGAAAAACATTTTGAGTCTAGTTTCTAATAAAAAAAGAATCATTTGGAGGTCGGTGGGAAAAATTATCATTAAAATAGCCAACAAAGGTCAAAGTTGACACCATGTTAACTTGGTTATGACACCAACATTGGGTCTTTCATCCATCATGGACTATCCAAACCTCAGTTTCCTCCCTCTACTCACACATAAACACTAAATAGAACTCTCATCCACAAAAGAAGTATGATGGGGTGCCCAAACACGATTCATCACACCCAAGGCACACCTGAACAACATAAACACAACAAAACACTTGAGTATTTGCAAAAATTTGAACAGTTCAGACACTGGTCCCCTATGTACAAAAAACTGGCTCTTGCAACATAACTTTTTATACAAATATTCATTTTAGCTCGTGTAAACGTTTACACACCTGATGTAAATGTTTACCAGTGCATTTTCTGCTACACTTGTTTCAGGACTTCAACCAACAAATTGTACCGAACATAATTGCTTCCCATATGCAAGATGGGGTGCCCAAACACGATTCATCACACCCAAGGCACACCTGAACAACAAAAGCACAACAAAACACTTGAATATTTGCAAAAATTTGAACAGTTCAGACACTGGTCCCCTATGTACAAAAAAATGGCTCTTGCAACACAACTTTCTATACAAATCTCCATTTTAGCTCGCGTAACACACACCTGATGTAAACATTTACCAGTGCTATTTTTAGTAAACCAAGTTATGCTATTCAACAAAAAAGGTTTCTTATGTCCAAATGCATTGTTTCGTTCGTCCATTAAATCCATCATTACTAAAACAAGAAGCCAACTTTAATCATTAACAATTCAATGAAAACATCATTTCCCAACAACAATAACATGCAATTCAATTAACTGTAATATGTCAAACAACGAAAGTTCCATGTATTTGTAATTACAATTCAAATTACAGATCTTCATGTAAGACTAATTACAATCCAAATTACAATGTCAAGTGACAAACCTATACTACTGTCACTCATTTTTTATTCTAAGCAATCCAGTGTAAGGAGTCCTAAGGGTTATGCTCTTGTAACTCCTTCGTGACCCGTTCCTCACATACGTCTTAGTTGGAGATGGATTATTGGACATGCCTCCCGGGGAGATGGACGGTTCTTCACATGGCACACTCTATCCACCATCCTCTGGTTTTCTTCATCTAGCTTTCTCATAAGCAACCTCTTGCTCCAACACAGAAACCTTCCTTTTAAGTTTTGCAACTAGATTTTGTTGATGCTCTATGGTACGCATTACACTCTCTTTTAGTTTTCTTTTCAATAGTTTCTTTGCTGATGGTTTGTCATCTTTCATTTTTGCTCTTGGTTGGTCATCCTTGTTATCCTTCATTGTACCCACATCAACATCATGATGAACCTGAAATTCAACAAATCATATCATACTAGGGAGACATATACCACACCACTCTCCAAAGCTCCTTTCACGACGTTGTCTCCCAAATTTATATTCATCCAATGCAATATTCTAGGAAATTTTTCTATTTGACCTTTGGGAGGTATAAAATTCTCACAAAACCATACCTACACAAAATTCATCATCATAATTGTTAGTCAAGAACATAATTCAAGCCACAACCCAAAATAAGAAATGAATAAATTCAAATTACCTGTAGAATGTAAGTGCAACCATCGACATAAACGTTGCTTGTACATTTTCCTTTCTTCAAACCATCTAAATATTTGCACAAACTACGTACCAAATAACGGTAGACTAAACTACCCCAACAAAAACTACCCAAACTATTTAAATTATCAACAATTTCAAACAAAATTAGAAACACTCTTCCGCTACGATTGGGAAATAATACCTCAGATATCCCAACCAATATATACAAGCTACAAAAATGAGAACAAGGTATTTTTTTCTTACATTTTCTCATCAAACATTTGTATAGCAAATCCAAATCTGTTGTTTCTTTGCCTACATATTTCACACATGAACTTCTTTTCATTTTTTCCTTCAAGTTAATATCTTGACCATCTGAACTCAACCTCAGACCTAAACAAAATTCCTTCTCATTCATAGGGACAAGTTTATCACCGATTAAAAGAGGACCACTGGAATCCACCAACTTAACCACTAACTCACTCAATATATTCCTACCTATTCTAACTTTACGACTCAAATCTAAGAACCAACGAAAATGAGTCTCTAAAATCACTGACTAGTGCTCCTCTGTCAAGCGTTCGTTCAAAGTTGAAATATACTTTGTTGAAAATGAATGTCGAACCGTCAACTGCATCAACCACAAAAGTTCAAAACCCTAAAACAAAAACAACTACAAACTTAAGAGAAAAGGGAAAAACCGAATGTTCGAAGGAAGACCCATTTTACCTTGGTTGTCGGAGGAATCTTGTTAATGGAACTCGCCATTTCGGGCACCCAACAGAGCAACAACGACAGCCACCAAGACGCGACGACAAAAGCGAACCACTAAGACGCCACAGCCACCAAGATGCAACGACGAAAGCGAACCACCAACACGCGACAGCCACCAACGACAGTGAGATCGAAGAAGGAGAAATGGAACGAACATGTAGAAATGACAGAGAGAGACGGTTTCACTCGAATGACAGGAAAGGGCAAACATGGAAATCCAAAATACAAATTCCGTCCTCAATCCTGAAGCTAATTTATATTTATTTTTTTTTTAAAAAAGTAACCAACCAATAGAAGGCTGCCATGTGGCAGTGTCAAAATAGTGTTAAAAAATTGGTGTCAAAATACCGGGATGCAAAAAACTGAGAGCCTACGCTCCCTCTTAACATTTCATTTATAAGCAACTCAACAAATCAGTTACAAATTATTTTTATTTTTCCAATTACAAATCGTTTTTATTTCTCCAGGAAAAGTTACAAGAAATAATAATAAATTATAAATATTACAAAAATAATAACAACGTATTAAATCTTTTCTATACAATTATATCTAGTAATAAAATTTAAACTAATTTACAAAATAAAATTCAACCCAAATCTTGGCCCATTCTTTAAAGTATGTCGTTAAACATTTCACATCGCTTTAAGCACCAACTCAACCTACATATAAAAGTAAAAGTAGAGAAGGCTTCGTCTCGACAATAATCGATTATCTCTGCAAAGTTAAAGTTGTCCAAGGCTCGATAATAATTGAGTTAATCGATTATTATGTTTTCCAAAATCCATAACGACCTGAAATAATTGATTATCACTTATGGCAATCGATTACCTCTAGCAATTGGGAGTTGTCTTCTCATTTTCTGACCCTTAACCTATAAATGGAAGTCTATTAAACCTTTCCAAGGTTACCTAAACTCTTGAGAGCACAGAACTGATTCTGAGGAAGTTCTTAAGTTGATTGAGCTAGTGTTCATTCACTCGTGTGTCGAAGGAAGGTGTTTTCTGTTCTTATTATTTCATTGTTCAAATTGTAATCATCAAACTGATTTTTAGTGAAAAGTTAATCACTCTTTCTAAAGTGATTAACAACTGGATATAGAATCTTTTGATTTGAACCAGTATAAAAATCATGTGTGTGATTATCTATATCTTTGCATCTACTGTTTATAAATTGTTCGACCAAAGTCTTAAAAGAAATCTAAAATTTTTAAAAGAACTAATTCACCCTTCCTTTCTTGGTCTGTGTCCGTTTTAACACTCTTTAAACATTCCGTTGTGCGATACCAATTCCTACAATTGGTATTAGAGTTTGCTTTGATAGTTTTTCAAATTTCACGAAAAATGGCTCAACACAATCAAGTTTATGCTAAAGGTACTTCAATCAACAGACCACCACTTTTTATTGGTGATAACTATGCTTTCTAGAAAGTCAGAATGCAAATCTTTATGGGGTCGGTTGACAGAGGCATCTAGGAAGCTATTGAAAATGGTTCGTTTATCCCAACCCGAACTGTTGATGGTATTGAACAATAAAAACCATACTTGTGTTGAACTGCTGAAGAAAATAGAAGAGCACGGTTTAACATTAAGGCTAGAAATATTATTTCTTTTGTTGTTGTGCTTGATGAATTCTATAAAATATTTATTTGTAAGACAACTTAGGAAATGTGGGTGATAATTATGCTTTCTAGAAAGTCAGAATGCAAATCTTTATGGGGTTTGTTGGCAGAGACATTTAGGAATCTGTTGAAAATGGTTCTTTTATCCCAACCTGAACTGTTGATGGTATTGAACAATAAAAACCATACTTGTCTTGAACTGCTGAAGAAAATAGATGAGCATAATTTAACATTAAGGCTAGAAATATTATCTCTTTTGTTGTTGTGCTTGATGAATTCTATAGAATATTTGTTTGTAAGATAGCTCGGGAAATGTGGGAGGTCTTTCGAGTAACTTATGAAGGTACTAACGATGTGAAGCGTGCAAGGAAGAACAACTTGATACGAGAATACGAGATGTTCAGAATGTAGCCTAGTGAAACCATAACGGATATGCAAAAATGCTTCACTCATATTGTCAACCATCTCACTGGATTGGGTAAGACATTTGACACTAATGAACTTAATGTAAAAATCTTAAAATCTTTGGATGGGACTTGGCAGATCAAAGTGACCGCAATCTCATAATAAAAAAATCTATCTTCAATGTCCATAGCGATATTGTTTGGAAAGCTTCGTGAGCATGAGCTTGAGCTCAATAGATTAACTGCAGAAGAAAACCAAGGAAAGAAGAAGACCTTGGCATTCAAAACTGAAGTCTCTAAGGAAAGAGCTCAAAAGTTGAAGATGATTTTGATGATGATGAACACATGAGCCTTATGATCAAGAGATTTTCCAAGTTCATGAAAGCTAAGGGTAAGGACAAGTTTAGAAGTGAAAAGAAGGATAATCAAGGGTCTTCCTCAAGCTACAATTGTTATGGATGTGGAGAAAGAGGACTTGTCAAGGCGGACTATCCTAAAAACAAAAAGAGTGAGGAAAATAAAGAAAAAAGTTTCACAAGAAGAAGAAAACATATATTGCGTGGGAAGAAAATGACTCTAGTTCATCAAGTTAAAGTGACTCAGATGAGGAAGCAAACTTGTGTCTAATGGCAAATATTGATGATACTGCAAGCCAAGTAAGTGACTCTAGCTTTAAAATTGGTGAATTAGACTTGCAAAAAGCTTTTCTTAAATTGCTTAATGAATATGAAGAATTGGATGTTGCACATGAGATTTTAAAAAGTGAATTTAATGATTTGCAAAGTAAGTATGAAAAGGCTTTAGATGAAGAAGTAATTTTGATAAATAAGATTTGTAATTTGAAAATGAAGGAGTCTAATATTATTGTTAAACCTGTTGAATGCTTGTCTTGCAAGATTCATATGCTTGATATTGACATTTTGGAAAATTTACTTAATAAAGCAACACAATCTGCATCCTGTATGAAAAATGATGTTAGGAAGAATACATTTAAAAACAAAAATGTGCATCGTAATAGGAAAAATCAAAATAGTAGAACACATAGAGTTTGGGTTGAAAAGGGAAAAATTGTGAAAACTAAACCACATGATATTTGTTGCTTTTATTGTATGAAACATGGACATACCTCAAACAAGTGTAATATTAAGCACTTTGGTGTACCAAATGGAAAGTATGCATGGATTAAAATTGTAAAATGAACTTTAAATTTATATTAACCCTAAGGAACCTTAAAGAGATTGGGGACCTAAAATTCTTTCTTAATTTATTTTGTAGGAACCCTCAAAGTAAAAAAGGTCATTGTGGTATCTTGATAGTGGACGCTCAAGGCACATGACGGGTGACAAGAGAAGGTTCATAAGCTTTGAAAAAAAGAAGCAAGGATTTGTTACCTATGGAGATAACAACAAAGGAAAGATCATTGGAACTGGAGACATTGGAGGAGGAAATACCTTAACTATCAAGGATGTGCTATATGTTGAAGGACTAAAGCACAACCTCCTAAGCATAAGTCAACTATGCGATAAAGGTCTCAAGGTAACTTTTGAAAGTGATAAATGTACTGTTTATTATAAAGATTTTTCTGATATTGCATTACAAGGTGTTAGTCATAATAATATTTGATTGACATTGAAAGTGCATCTAGTCATAGCATAACATGTTTAGTTGCAAAAGAAGAAAATCCTTGGTTATGACATAAAACGAATGCACACATACATATGCAACATTTGAATAAATTGATTTCAAAAGATCTCGTTATTGTTTTGCCTAAATTAAAATTTGAAAAAGACAAACTATGTGCAACTTGTCAAAAAGGATAGCAAACAAAATCTTCCTTTTCATCCAAAAACATGATTTCTACATCAAAACCTTTAGAATTATTACATATGAACTTATTTGGTCTTTCTGGACTCAAAAGTTTTGGTGGAAATTACTATGCACTTGTAATTGTGGATTGTTACTCTAGGTACACTTGGACTTTCTTTTTAAATTTTAAAAGTGAAGCTTTTAAAGCCTTCAAAACCTTTGCAAAAAGAGTCCAAAATGAAAAAGACTTGAAAATTAAGATTTTGAGAAGTGAACATGGTGGTGAGTTTCAAAATGAGTCTTTTGAAAAGTTTTGTGATAAGTATAATATAACTCATAATTTTTCTGCTCCTAGAACTCCCCTACAAAATGGGGTTGTTGAAAGGAAAAACAAATCTTCAGAAGAATTAGCTAGAACTTTATTGAACCAGTCAAATATACCTAAATATTTTTGGGCTATTGCAGTTTGTTCTACTTGTTATGTTCTAAATAGAACGCTCATTAGGCCAATTTTAAAGTTAACTCCTTATGAGTTGTTTAAAGGTACAAAGCCTAATGTATAACATTTGAAAATCTTTGGATGTAAATGCTTTGTATTGAATAATGGTAAAGACAACTTAGGAAAATTTAATGCTAAATCCGATGAAGTTATTTTCTTAGGATACTCCCTCACTAGTAAAGCATATAGGAGAACATTGATAATTGAAGAATCTATGCATGTTTTTTCTTATGAGATAGTGGACCTTGGGGAGAACCCTCTTGAGTCAAATAAACCAGTTGTAGGTGATGAAGATTATCTAAGGGAAGCCCTTGAAAAGATGTACATAAATGAGAATACTCCCTCTGAAGTTCCCCATATACAACAAAAAGATGATCATAGAAGTTATCAACAACCACAAGGCCTCTCTATGGACAACATCATTGGAGATATCTCAAAAGGGATAACTACTAGACCAAACTTAAACAATTTCTGCTTGATTGTTACTTTTGCTTCTCAGATAGAACCCAAAAACATAGGTGAGGCTCTTCAAGATGACAAATGATGTATAACTATGCAAAAAGAGCTTAACCAATTTGAGAGGAATAAAGTTTGGGAACTCATTCCAAGAAAAGAACATTATCATGTGATTGGTACAAAATGTGTCTTCAGAAACAAGTTGGATGAGGATGGTCATATCAGAAAGAACAAAGCAAGACTAGTTGCTAAAGGTTATTTTCAAGAAGAAGTTATTGACTATGATGAAACTTATGTACTGATAGCCAAGTTAGAAGTTATTAAATTATTACACTAGTGCAGAAAGGACCTTTAACGTCACCCTTTAGACGTTTGACCCTCGAATATTAGACGTAAAAATTGACCGGTGGCATTTTTTGTAAATAAAATAACTATTTAGACATCGACTATGAGGAGACCCGACTTCTAAAGCCATTTAGATGTCTGTTGTGGGGGAACCGACTTCTAAATACTCAGCCCGAAAATTTAAAAAGTCACTTTTTGACTCCATTTAGACATCTGATCTCGCCACTATGACTTCTAAAGCACGTCTGTTGTGGGGGGGGGGGGGAATTGACGTCTATATATGTCTGTTATGGCGGGAACATACTTTTAAATACTCAGCCCGGAAATTTAAAAAGTCACTTTTTGACTCCATTTACACCTCTGATCTCGCCACTCCAACTTCTAAAGCCATTTAGACGTCTGTTGTGGGGGGAACCGACGTCTAAAGACTCAGCCCAAAAATTTTAAAAGTCACTTTTTGACTCCATTTAGACGTCTGATCCCGCCACTCCAACTTCTAAAGCCTTTTAGACGTTTGTTGTGGGGGGAACTGACGTTTGTAGACAGTTGTTATGGGGGGAACCGATTTCTAAATGTCTGCATTAAAACACTGCAAACGCGAGGCAACAATTATGCGTACTCATTGTTCATCATCGTCCTCGCATTTTCTCTCCACGGGCTACGTTTTTCAAGTTCATTTTCTCACTTTTGCACCGTTTAAAATTAATTTTACTGCGATTACATTACTCTTTGATGAATTATCTTTCATTTGAACCGATTAAAATGCGTGTTCTTTGAGTTTTTGTGTAGTTTTACTCGTGTCCTTGGGCAACGTTCTTGGGTGGCGATGTCTTGCATTTTGCACACCTTTAATTCCCTCCACTACATTATTAAAGCCATCTAATACAAAGAAAAAACGTAGAATCCATTCTCTTCAACTAAAATATAAAGTTGTAAACTCGAATCAACATGAGGCAGGAGCAACTCGAGAGGCCTCAAGCGGAGAAAGTTCCTATCAAATACAGCGACATTTAGACGTTTGACCTATAGAGTCCAACGTCTATATAGACGTCTGACCTATATAGTCTGATGTCTATATAGACGTTTGACCTATAGGGTCCGACGTCCCATTAACGTCACCCACAAAGATGTCAGTTCGAGATCTGACGTTAAAAGTCCAAAATAACAGACGTCTAAAGCCCTTTCTGCACTAGTGTTACTTTCTTATGCTTCCTTGATGAAATTTAAATTATATCAAATGGATGTGAAAAGTGCCTTTTTAAATGCTTTCATTAAAGAAAGTTTATGTTGATCAACCCACTAGTTTTGAAGATTTTAAATTTCCAAATCATGTTTATAAGTTAAAGAAAGCTTTGTATGGCCTTAAACAGACACTTAGATCTTGGTATGAAAGACTTAGTAATATTTTGATTGAAAATGACTTCTTTAGAGGAAAGGTTGGTTCAACCTTGTTCATAAAGAAAGTAGGAAGTCATTTTTTGCTTGTACAAGTTTATGTTGATGATATAATTTTTGGGTCGACTGATAATTCTCTATGTGAAGAGTTTGTTAGTATAATACAAGGTCAATTTGAAATGTCTATGATGAGTGAGTTAACATTTTTCTTAGGATTACAAATAAAGAAAATGGATGGGGGAACCCTTATTTCCCAAGCAAAGTATTGAAGATACATTCTTAAGAAATTTGGAATGGATACCTTTAAAGAAGCTAACACTCCTATGGGTATTGCTTGCTATTTAGATAAAGATGAATCTGGGGTAGAAGTTAATCAAACCATGTTTAGAGGCATGATATGATCTTTACTTTACCTTATAACCAATAGACCACACATAATGCAAAGTGTTTCTGTATGTCCTACATATCAAGCCAATCCCAAAGAATCTCATCTTGTAGCTATTAAGAGAATAACTAAATATCTTAAAGGCACTACTTCGTTTGGGTTATGGTATCCTTTAGATGCAACACCTAGTCTAATAGGTTATTCAAATGTTGATTATGGGGCTATAAAATTGATAGAAAGAGCACTAGTGGAACCTCTCATTTTCTAGGTTGTTTTTTAGTTTCTTGGCACTCAAAGAAACAAGCATGTATGCCATTGTTTACCACCGAAGCAGAAACTTAATATATTTATTAGATCAATATATCTATTAGACATTGTTCTTTAATATATATAAGATAGAATAAATATGAGATCAAATTAATATTATAATATAAATATAAATGTGACTATTATGTAGAGTTGCCAAAATATAAATCCGCGGGCCAACCCGGCCCACCACGGGTTTGGGCTAAGTTGAGTTTGAAAAAATTGTATTTTTTTTATGCGGGTCAGATTTAAACCCGGCTCATGCGGGTTGAACCCGTGGTAGGTGGGTTGGGGCCAACCCGGCCTACCTAATTTTATTTTATTAAAATTTAATTCTAACTTTATAAAAAAATATTTATTATTTTTTTGCTTGAAAAAATTATTTAAGTTTCCTATTTTAAAAATTAATTAAACACCCATGGGAGTGAAATTTGAGAGTGAATTTTGTTTAAATTTGAATTATAGAAAGTTTGTAATTTTTTTATTTTAAAAAAATTGTAATTAAGTGAGTGAGTCAATTCGTTTACCCACCAACTCGTGGTGGGTTGAGTCGAATTTGATATTTTCTGACTTGTTAATAAATAAGACGAATTGAGTTGGCTCACTAACGCTCTGTTCGCTTGAGCTGATTTACTGTATGCAAGAATTGATGAGGATAGATTTGCGCTGATTTGCTGTGTTCTCATGCGCTCATTTACGAAGAAAGAAAAGCGGGGAAATGCGGGGATTTGCGAGATTGAACTATTTTTGGCATCTCGCAAATTTGCAAAGATTTGCGATGATTTATGCAGAAAAGTCGTTAATGCCCCTCTACTATTTCTATAATTTCAGAACAATTTTAAAGCGAATAAAAATAAACAGTCACCGCTCGCAGGATGGGCACATGGTCAGTGTGGTGGGAGGGGTCATTTGCATGTAAAACTGAGGGGAAAGTTTCAGTGCTCTTGGACTTCCTTCTGCAACCTTATATTTTCCTCCGTCAGATTCTTGCAGCACCGATTCACATCGATTCCGCGCAGGAACGATCGAGTTTCGGCTCTGCATGTGTTCGAGTTTCGATCTGGATGCAAGTGAAGGGCGAGAATAATATTTCTCTCCCTGAGTAGTTAAAAAGGAACCCAGTAAGCCAGATCAAAGTGAGGGAAAAAATGGTGGAGAGAAAGGAAATAAAGAGATAAACTTGAACAAATCTGGAACATTGTTTGCATGTAAATAAAGAGGATAAGTATTATTTTTACTTGTTTATATGGAAAGTGGAGGAATTTTAGGACATACCCGAGGAGGCGAAAGCGTCGTTCCAAGAGGGTTTCAAAGATTTGAAGCGGAAGGGGAAGACGAATGAGTAGAGGAGGAGATGAGAGTAAGATGTTGAGGATTGGGAATATTGTGACGGAAGTTGAGGCTTAGAAATTTAGTCGCTGGAGAAGTTGGGTAAGAAGGGAGTGAGATTGAGGTGCAGTTGAGAGAGAGAGTAAGAAGGGGATGATGATGAAGAAAAGCAGGGCAGTTGTGGAGGAGTGGAAAGGGAACGTGTTGATGTCACCAAAGCCGGTTATCTCAATAATGACATTTGCCCTCAAAATAATATCAATTAAATATATCATTAAAATATAATTTTTTAATATTTTAAAAATTAATTTTAATTATTATTAATTAATTTCCTCTCTTTATTAATATTTATACATTTAAATATAACATTAAAAAATAATATTTTATATTTTAACAATTAGGGGCATTTTAGTAACTTTTATTTTCTATTCATTAAATTAATTTTTTAAATCTATCACATCAATCAAATCTTACACTAATTCTTACAAACTTTACCTTCAAATTCACTCTCAATTACCTACAAATCCACTCAAAAAACAACAAAATAATTACCCTCAAATCCACTCAAATCCATTCAAATCATCTCCCTCAAATCTTTCCAAAAGAACACAACATAAGTGACCAACCCGTGATGGGTCGAACCGATAGTTCATTTTGACAACTATGCTATTATGTATAAAAAAATGTATAAAATTTTGAAAGTAGCTTTCTAAACACAACGAAAAAAAAATATCACAAATTAAAAGTTAATTAAAAAATAATTACTTTTAGTCACTTATTAAGAATCCACTCTTTTTTGTAAAATACGTATATAAAAAGTACTCTCCTGTTTAAAATATTAAATTATAAAAAATTTAATGGAAGTAACACAATTTCTTTTAAAATTTTATTTTAAAGTTGTTTCAAGTTCTATCATTTGTGTAATTTTCATATACCAACTTTATTAATTTTTCGGCATCTTGGTATACACAGAATTTGTCTATTGTTAGAAAAGAAAATATAACATCTCATCTTAATAAAATCAATTAACTACCATATGCTTTAGTAGAATAAAATGTTACTACTATAATTTTTTATAATACATAAAACTATAATTTTATGTATACATATTTCTTTTTTACAATTATATCTTTATAAACAATTATTTCTTTTACTATATAATTAATCCGTAAACTACTTATTACTTAATTTTCAGTTTTTTTTACATCGTATTTATATTTTAAATAAACAAATACAACACATTTTCCTTCAAATTGATTTGAACTATTCTTAATATATACAATAGTAAAAAAAGAAATAAAAGTAAATATATTGAATGATTTTGATTTTAAGTAAATAAAGTGTAGAAAGAAGGTATTAAAATTTGCCATCATGAGGTGTGCTTTTCAATGACAGGTCCTATCACCGTTTAAATAAGTTTTTTATTACTCTGAAACAGTTCGTCTCCCACACCCAACCAGATGAATACGAAAATGCAGAACGAAAAGCCGGAGATGGTGCCTTCATCCGGAGACGATGACGACATCATTCTCAGTCAGCAACTGTTTTGGTAAGAACTGTCTTACTCCCTTCAACCTTCTCTCTCTAACTCTCACCGTTGTTTGTCTTCCCCAGCACACCGGATTACTTAACTCCCGAAGATCAGTTTCCTTTGAAAGGCTTCCATAGTAACATCGACAAGGTAACACGCATTTCATTCTTTGTATTTATATATTTTTATATTTATAATTTTTTTTCCTCTCAGGTGGAGGAAGATAGCCCTTGCCCCAAGTCACCGGAGAAGCCGTATGCTACGAAAACCAAGAGATGCCGAATGGGTAAGAATAACTGTTGCTTGCTACTTTTTCCATTTTAGAATAATCGTAATTACAATGTCTTGAAAAAAATTTCATTTTTAACTATTATTCGGGTTGTTATTTCAGAAAATAACCACAAAAACCTATGGCGGTGTTACTTTGAATGTAATATATATACACACACACACTTAATACATTTACCTTCTATCTGTCATAGATGATGGTGATACTCTCAGATTTACCGATGATGAACCAGTTGTGGAACTTGGCAGTGACCATAATGAGCCATTTGTGGGATTAGAGAATCATTTTTTTCGAGAAGAAGATTATTATAATAAGCTAAGGACTCGAACACATGTGTCGAGTTCTGCAATTGCACTACGGTGCAGCACTCCTCTTTGTATTAGAAACTCCTTTTTGAAAAGCAATTCAGAGGAGGAAGAGGACATTTTTAGAAGCCAAACACTAGAATTTGATGGTACGGATAAATGTTGTTCGAATGATTTCAATTTTTTTATTTATTTTGGTATTATATTTTCACCTTTAGGGTTAAGTGGCAAATGTTTGCTTTTTACCACTGTATATAATTATGAATATGCACACTATGCAGACCTCATCCCTTCCATTATTGGTCGTAATGGTCTGTCACGCTATCTCTATGACTTTCGTCGGATTAAGGTATTATGTTTGACAAAGAAGTTGTAACTGCCTAACATGAACTGTTTTGGATTGGTATTCACTGGCTGAAGATATGATTTTGGTTTTCATAACATTTATCCTTGTTACCAGAAAATTGGTAAGGGAAACTTTAACGAAGTTTTTAAAGTATTGAAGCGATTAGATGGCTGCATGTATGCTGTGAAATGTACCATCAAGCGGTTGCGTACGGAACCAGAAAGGTGACATCATGATCATACCTATGGATTTTATTTCTCATTGTGTTTGTTCTAGCTATTTACGCCAATCTTTTATCCTTGTAGGCTTAAAGCTTTTAAAGAAGTTCAATCTTTGGCTGCCATAGGTTTCTATTCTACGCTTTCAACTCTTCTTTTATTCAATATTGACTTTCATGTCCTTCTTTAGTCATATTTACCTCCTTTCTGCTTTAGGTTTCCATAAGAATATAGTGAGATATTATTCTTCGTGGATTGAGGATGAACAAATGTATACTCAGATGGAGTTTTGTGATCACAACTTATCTAGTGAAAATTGTTCAACATTGCTTACCGAACGACATGAAATGGATGTTTTATATCAGGTTAGCCTCATTTTATATGTACTCCTTTAGATAAATGATCTATTTGGTCCTTCAATTTGTGAGAAGTTGTCAATTTAATCATTGAAATAATGGGAAATCTGATTTAGTTTCTGATAGATATGGTATTGTGTACAAAAGGAGAAAAACTGACAGTTGAAACAGTTAGTAGTTATAGCTGTTACAGACCTATTTAAGTCTGTTTGGGGCTTAGACGTTTTTTTAGTCTGTTCTGTTTTTAGGAAATTGTTGGGCAGGGCTGAGAGAAAGTCTCTCACAATACCACAGTGGTATCTTTGTAAACCTACGTGTGTTTTTGGTTGTTCTTTCTGTCACATTGATAGGAAAACAGCCTGTAATCAATAAAGAAGTATATCCAGAGTGTAGTGGGATATATCAATTCAATCAGTTTCTTCATATGTAGAAGATACAAATTGATCCATAAATATAGTTTAATATCAAATTAGTTCCTAATACTGTCACATTGATTCTTAAAATTACATTTTTATGACTAAATAGTGGCACAAAACTTAACAACATGACCTAACTTTTGTATATTTTGGGAATGAAATAAACTTTTTCGTTCATTAAGCAGCCCTCCATTGCTCTGAGACCAAAATTGTCTTTTAGTCATGTCTCCTTACCAAGGAATAATTTCAGAATAATTTTATATAGTGCAAATCAGATTTGTTTAGGCATAACAAAAGTCATGTGTATACTGTAACTCTCCTGGTTTCACTATCCTTTTAAATTCCCACTTAAAATTTTTTACTGGATATGTTGTTTGTCTTTGGCGTTCATATTTTGATTTGTGGTTATAATTTTGGTCCAGGTTTCTAGTGCACTGCAATTTATACATGAAAAGGGAATAGCTCATCTTCATGTCAAGCCAGAAAATATTTACGTCAAAGATGGTATTTATAAGCTTGGTGGTTTTGGATGTGCGACTCTATTAGACAATAGCTTGCTTGTTGAAGAGGGTGATGCACGGTACATGCCGCTGGAGATTCTCAATAAGAATTATGATCACCTAGATAAGGCAGATATCTTCTCCCTAGGAGCTTCCATGTTTGACATAATTCGAAGGTCGCATTTGCCTAAAGCAGAAACTGAGTTCTCTAAACTTAAAGAGGGAAAGGTGCCACACTTGCCTGGAGTTACAGTCCAGTTTCAAAACTTGCTCCAGGTGCTTCTTTTCATTCTATTTTTTACCTGAGATCTGGTGGAACACGTTCTGGGTTGAAGTATTGAAATGTTGCAATAATTATTTGCTCCCTTGTTTCTAAAATTTTCTTTCAGTGTTTTGACTGTTTAGCAAATGTTATACCAGTAATGGGAAGTCCAATGCGAAGAAACCAGACATGGATACGTATATAATAATTGTTTATTATGCTTTGCTTGCTATTTAATTATGTAAAATATATATTTAGTTCTATTTAAATGTGATCTGTAAGCTGTAATTAGGATAATATAGTGAACGTTGTATGTTGCTTCTCTATTTACTGCCGAGTCATCTTGTCATTGTGACATTTAAATTCCGGTCATGTTAACTGGTGTTGTAGTGCATAAGAAATTTTAAATGTAGAATGTTTTAAATGGTGTTCTTTGTTCAAATCTTGAACGTGTTGAATATTACAATTTGAGGTTTGATTTGGTTTACTTGACGAGTTTTTGGTGATTAACTTACAGGTCATGATGGACCCTGATCCTCTTAAACGTCCTTCTGCCTCTGAGATATTGGGAAATTCAATATTCAGAGGGTCCCTTAAAATGACATAACAGGTTCTGGTAATTTTTATTTTGGAGAACTTGACCATGTAGGTGCGGGTGGCCGATGTATAATGTAATTGGCCAACTTTGTGTCCTATTTTGTGGAACATGTGTATTTTGGATGTGGTCCACATTTTCTCTTTTGATGCATGTATTGTAAATGCAATGGTCTTGTTAGACGTCTTTAGTATATATTGTAATGGGGATTGCAGAAGTATGTACATGGTAGTAGCCATTGAAGAAACACTAACCATGACACATTTGATCATTATCTGATTTCATCTACTAATTTGAAGACGATTATATCAGTGAATCGTTATAAATCTTTCTGAGATATTCATTTTACTTTGGTACAGACGCAAGGAAGTGCACTTGAAACGTTATTTCTAATAAGAAATAATAATAGCATTATAAGATAATGCCGTGACTAATGGCGAGGTGAAGTATCAGATAAAAAGAGCAAGTGGGAGAATTAAAATAGATGATTCATATCTCAAGATAAGATTATGTGTCGGTATATGTGTGTGTATATATATATATATATATAGGGGTTTGCTAACTTGTGTACGTCTGTTTTTCAGTTGGTACATTTTAGCAATGTGTACCGAGTTTCAGTAGACAAAAATATCCTTATATCATGAATTCTAAGTTTTAAGGTTAAGGGTATTTTAATAATTTTCATTCTCAAAATTAAAAAAATAAAAAAAGAAACCTCCCAAATCCTTATCCACCTCTCTCATTTCTCTCAACCCTTTCTCCTTCACTCCAACCTTTTATCTGTCATCCCTACTCTAGTCCCAATTGAAAAAAATCAGAAACACTTGTCTTATTTTAATAATTTTCATTCTCAAAACTAAAAAAAAAACCCAAACCCTTACTCACATCCTTAATTTCTCTCAACCCTTTCTCCTTCATCTCTCACTCAAACATCTTCTTTGTCATCTCTGCACTAGCTCCAACTAAAAAAACATTCATTATTAAATAAAATGGTTAGAGAAAAAAAATACTTGCATAAATAAAAAAAATTAAAGCACCTAATTTTTTCTTTATATAATTTTAAATAAAATTTCAAGATTTAGAATTTTTATTGTTTGATTTTATCGTTGAGGATTTTATTGTATTTTGATTTGTTTTTTCAGCCCGTCGACAATAATATATATAGTGATATTTTGAATGAACTTTTTTTGTAAGGTGAATATGTCAATGACTCAACTCTTTACAAAAGTAAATCGTTTAGTAATGAGTGTTTTTTTAGTTGGGGCTAGGGCAGAGATGACAGAGGAAAATGTTTGAGTGAGAGAGATGAAGGAGAAAGGGTTGAAAGGAATAAAGGATCTGAGTAAGGGTTTGGGGTTTTTTTTTTAGTTTTGAGAATGAAAATTATTAAAATAAGGTAAGTGTTTCTGATTTTTTTCAATTGGCGCTAGAGTATGGATGACAGAGAAAAGGTTGGAGTGAAAGAGATAAAAGAAAAAAGGTTGAGAGGAATGAGAGAGGTGGGTAAGGGTTTAGGGGTTTCTTTTTTTATTTTTTTAATTGAGAATGAAAATTATTAAAATACCCTTAACCTTAAAACTTAGAATTCATGATATAAGGGTATTTTTGTCTATTGAAACCCGGTACACATTGCTAAAATGTACCAACTAAAAAACAGGCGTACGCAAGTTAGCAAACCCCATATATATATATATATGTATGTATGTATGTATGTACAAGTATATCAAGTTGTACGTTAAAAAAAATATCTATTAAAAAAAATTAACTTTAAATTTAAGATATTTTAATTATTTTAAAGTTTAATTAAAATAAAAAATAAAATAAAAGATAGTTATTTATTAATTAACTTTTAAAATAAATAAATAAATAAAAGGTAGTGTTTTACCTGACTTTAGAAATATTTTTAATTATAATACTTTTAGGAATATATAATTTTTGGAAATATATAATTTTCATAAATGAATGTGATTGTATAAAATAAATCAGACTTTTTATTATAATTTTTTACATATAGTATTCGTGTAGTAGGTGATTTAATGCAAAACTTTGTTAAAATGTGAGATTAGAAGTGATTGATACATATTATTTTAAAAGTGTACTTTGAGAAAACCTTAGCAGGATGTTTGGCTTACAAGTGGTTACAAGCACATGTTTTTAATAGGTTTAATATCTATTTTGGTCCCTTTTTTGGAGGGTTTGTTCAAAGTGGTCATTCCTTTTTTCAAAAGTTCACTTTAGTCTTAGTTTTCGTAAAAACTGTTCAAGTTGGTCCTTTTTGGTAACGACGTTAAGTTCACTAACGACAGAGCTGTCAGGTGTCTAATATTTGATGATGTTGCATTGTAAGTTGTTTTAAAAAATAATTAATGATGACGTGTAAATGAGTATAGTTAGGTTTTAATTAAAAATTGAAATTGGGGTTAATCGGGTAAACCTAAAGTCTTAGTCAGATACGAAAATTTCCCAAATTTCCCTTTGCGATTGGGAATTTCTGTGCTTGCTGTTAGGGTTCATCAACCTTCAATCCACTTTCATCAGCGGGGTTTGCATTTTCTTAGCTTGCGATTGCGATTAGAATTAGGATTAGAGAAGATGAAGTTAGAAATTTGGAGAACTTTATCTATGGCAATAAATAAGGATGGGAAGACCATGTTACACATGGCAGGAGAGGTTCCAGCAGATGATACGAATTCCCAAGTTTCTTATTCTGCCTTAGAGATGGTGTGGGACGTAAAATGGTTTCAGGTAGCCAAACAAATTCATATATAATATTTTATTTTCAATGCTGAGGAAAGAACGATGATGTTGATGATTCTAATTTTTACCTTGGACCAGTATGTTTCAAGCCTCGTACCACCACACTATTACTTTTTGCGTGATAAAGACCAGCAAACCCCGTGGGAAATCTTCAAGAAGACACATGATAATCTTAGGAAGGAGAGTGGGGAGTGGTTGAAGGAGACATTTAAATCTTGCTCCGTAGTGACTGCGCTTGTTGCTGGTGCTTCCTTTGCAACTGCCACCACTGTTCCTGGTGGCATAGATGACAATGGGATGCCTCATTTTGAAGGTTGATGAACCCTAATCCTAATCGCAATTGCAAGCCAAGAAAATGCATCCCCCCCGATGAAGGTGGATTGAAGGTTGATGAACCCTAACAACAAGCACAAAAATTCCCAATTGCAAAGGGAAATTTGGGAAATTTTCGCATTTGACCAAGACTTTGGGTTTACCTAATTAACCCCAATTTCACTTTTTAATTAAAACTTAACTATATTCATTTACACGTCATCATTAATTATTTTTTAAAACAACTTACAATGCCACATCATCAAATATTAGACACCTGGCAGCTCTGCCGTTAGTGAACTTAACGCCGTTACCAAAAAGGACCAACTTGAACAGTTTTTGCGAAAGCTAGGACTAAAGTGAACTTTTGAAAAAAGGAGGGACCACTTTGAACAAACCCTCCCAAAGGAGGGACCAAAATAGGTATTAAACCTTTTTAATATCATAACACCAAATACAATATACATATAAAAAAAAATCATTTATATTTAACTAAGATTACAAAGACCTTATTAAGGGAAAAAACTAAATTACACAAAATAAAAGCTAGTTCATTGTGATTGTAAAATAAACTTAAAAGATAAAAATACATATTTCATTTATGTATTATTTATTAGGAGATGATTTAGAAGTTAACAATGAGTCTTTCATTCTTTTGATTGGACAATTTTGTGAGTCATGATCAGCTCCACCATAGTTAGGATAATGACAACGACAAGACTTCTTTACAGCTTCAATTCCTCCTTTTGGCCTTGATCCTCTTGGACGACCTTTTGGTTTAGAAGTGATAGATTTTCAACATCACACTCATCAACATTTAAAACATCATGTTCTAGATCAATTGAATTTTCGTGAACTTCAGGCATATTTTTTAAATAGTGAATGACTTTCTTTAACTCTTTAGTAGTTACTTCAACTTGATCTTTGGTCTTTAAAGATTCAACCTCTAAACATTGCACAAGTGATTATATATGTAGGTGACATGATTGTTACAGGAAATGAGTAAGATGAGATTTCTAGTTTACAACAATACCTTGTATCTGAATTTGAGATGAAACAACTTGAAAACCTTAAATATTTTTTGGGTATTGAAATAGCTAGATCAAAACATGGTATTTTTCCATGCCAAAGAAAATATACCATTGGCAAACTATCAAAAACTAGGCTGCTTTGGAGTAAACTAGTTGATACACCAATTGAACAAAATCATAAACTCTTTCAATGCTCAAATTCAACAGGCATAGATAGAGGAAGGTACTAAAAGTTGATAGGAAAATTAATTTATTTGTCCCATACATGTCCAAATATTACCTTTGTAGTGAATGTTGTTAGTCAATTTATGCATGACCCATTAAAGCTTCATACGGATGTTGTTGAGAGGATTTTAAGATATTTGAAGTCCACTCCTAGAAAAGGAATTTTGTTCTCAAATCATGGAAACTTAAAGGTAGAAGAGTACACTGATGTAGATTGGATAGTTTCAAAAGATGATAGAAGATATACCTCTGGATACTTTATTTTTGTAGGAGGGAATCTTGTAAATTGGAGGAGTTAAAAACAGCATGTAGTAGCAAGATCGAGTGTTGAAGCAAAATTTAGAGGCATGACACTAAGTGTATGTAAACTTTTTGGGATTAAAAATGTGCTATCAAATTTAGGCTTTAGACCAAATGAAACTGTGAGTTTGTACTGTGACAATAAGTCGGTTATAGTAATTGCTTACAATCTTGTGCAACATGATAGAACAAAGCATGTGGAGATTAATAGACATTTCATCAAAGAGAAGCTTGAAGTTGGAATAATTTTCTTTTCCTTTGTAAGATCAGAATTACAGTTGGCTGATGTTCTCACCAAAGGAGTGTCAAGCAGAATGTTTAATGAGTCACTATTCAAGTTGGGAATGTATGATATCCATGTACCAACTAGAGTGAGGGTGTTAAGATATGTCAAATATTCTATTAGCAAATATTAAACAATCAAATATTATGTTAGTTGTAATTTAGGAATTATTACATATGTAAGGTAATTTGTGCAGTTGTTATTCCTTTAATAGATAAGGAATTATAGGATCCTTAAACGTATATATATAATACACAATTTTTTAAAATAATACATTAGTATTATTGTTTAAACTTTTTTATATTTTGAAGCTGAAAAAAGTAAAAGAAGAAATATGAAATGAGTTTCTCCATATGTTAATATTAGAATATGAATAAGTTAACTTTTAGAAATTGTCTCCATCATGTGAGCACAAGTTAACTTTAGGCTTTTTAGAAATTCATTATATTTTTCCTCCGTTTTCTCTCCAAAAAGTGTTTAAAGAAAAGTTTGTCCAAAAAAATCAGTATTAAATCTCTTCATTCTAACCTTTCTCTTGCTGGCATAGCCGTAGGAAGGGACTTGGGATGGAGTCTGTTAAGATGGTGCTGACCTTTGCTATTGAGAAGTTAGGAATTAATATCTTTCAGACTAAAATTGGGGATTCAATTGGAGCATCCCTTGACATGTTCAAAATAATTGGTTTGTTAGCTACCTTTTCTTTTTATCTTTCCTTTTGTGTAGGGTTATTAAGTTTTCTAAGTTTGACTCAGTTCATAGATTTTGTGCAAACTTTATATAGCAGCATCTTTAAAGAGGTGAGAGCATTTATGATCCAATGGATTCCTAGACTGTAAAGACATATGCTTTGTTCTCACATGATTGAAAGTGTAAGTTATTATTTAAATTTAGCTAAGGAATCTAACTTTTCTTTTCTCAAACAAGACACTACAGAGGTTTAAGCGCTAGCAAGCTTTGTGCAGAACTACAAAACCATTCCCAAATAATAATTAACACATTGTACCCATTGAAATGTGTGTGCGTTCATGTACAAATAATCTAATTTGATATTGAATATTTGCATATTTCTGTACACTTTTCAACCAATTTTTCTGACTGGAAACGTGAAACTTGTTCTACTAAATTATAACTCACATGGAAACTATAGAAATCGACATATGTTTCAAACAAAAAAGTCATAAATAGGACGAAATCTGAGTCCCACAAACCACAGAAAAATTGAAAAATTCACTATTAGATTTTCCAGTCATTGGTGGAAATTAGTTTTCATGTGAATTCATTGTATATGCTTGGTAATGCCTAACATAAGGAAGAACATGTTGATTACTTACAGAGCATTGAAAAGAGCCAGCGAGAGGTATGAAATGTCCATATTAATATCCTTTCCAGTATAATTGGAAAGTATGCAACAATTTGTGGTCCCCATCGAGGCAGATATGATGTTAGCTTAATTGAATGTGCTGTAGAGGCTACGTCACCAACCAAAATAAAAGGATGGTGATATTTTAATAATTTTTTTAACAATTTTTTTTACAATAAGACACGTGTTACTATTTTATTAGATGGTTTGAATTTATTTTAAAAAAATTATTTGAAATAAACCAATCACAAACTGTCACTTATGCGTTGTAAAAAAATTGTTAAAAAAGAATTGTTAAAAAAACTTTTTCCAAAATAAAAGTACTACCACAATTAGTTGCCTTAAAACCGGAAGTATTAGAAAATGGAAATCGTTTTGCTCATGTGACAAACATTCATGGGAAGGACTTGAATATGCAAGAACATTCAGTTGCTAGTTATTTTCTTAAATGTCGAGTTGCGTAAAAGGAACAAAGTAGACACATTGGCATAAATTAGTAAGTTCATAAACGTTAAAACAATTGTCTACCCACCTCCCCTTAATGTGGCTAGTCCCCTGTCATCACCACACCTCTTACGCTTGACGACATCTTTAGCTTTTAAGCAGTACATACTCCGTCCAATGTTCAAAAGATCAGTTTTATTCTCACCATCATCAAGTGTAACATTAGCTGAGCATAATTTTACAAAGGCATAATTTTGGTGGAGAAGTGTATTCTCTTTTACAGTAAAGTTAATAAATTTGAAGCATTGAATATAGGAAACAAAAATATGAGGATTATATACATTTGTTATGTATAAATAATACTTTGTACAAATGTTATTATTGTTGGAAGTCTCGCGTTAACTAGAGATAAGGTCAATTTATAATATATAAGTAGATGCGAATCTCACCTTACAAGTTGATTTTGTAGGATTGAGTTAAACTTAAAGTCTATTTGTTAAAAATTATATGCATTCCAAAAACGAAAAAACAAATTACTCTTTTGGATTTATTTGGGTTGGGTTGAATGTTGTATAAACACTTATTTTATAATTTTCTCTTTTAAAAAGAAAGGATTTATAATAACTTGGAGATGTAAATATAATTGGCTGAATTTTATTTTCAATTTGTATGTGATTATTTTATATTTATTTTTTTTAGGTAGGTAGGGTCGAGAACTATACTTTCATACTTTACGCTACCTCTTTAGATGTAGATTGTTTATATGTTGGGATAAACTTAAATTTTAGAGATTTATTATTTTATTAGTTTTGGATATAGTAATATTTGATTTGATTTCATAGAGATAAAATAAGAATGGATAGTTATGATTTTATGTTTATTAGGTAGAATATTATTTTATGATAGAATAAGCAAATTTTATTTATAAGTAAATTGATATTTTATTGTCAGTTTTTATTAATTGTACTTGGTCCAAGGCCCGATTTGTACCTATTTAAAGGTTGACAAAGTTTAATAAAAATCACCCACAATGGATTGAAGAGTAAAATTATTTCTGTGCAACAGTGGTATCAGAGCCTATTTGTTTCGATGTAACAATAAATTGCTATTTTTAACAAGTAGTTTTATTGGTTGGATAATAGGTCATATTTTTTTTATAAAATTGATTGAATTTTTATTAATCTGCATACAGCAAAAAATAATTTGTATTCAATCAAAAAAATAATCTTTGTTGTTTTCTTATCTGTAACCTGTTTATATTATTTAGGAAGAATACTCCCCTTTTTTTAGTAAAAAACTATTAGAAAGTAAAGAAAGCAATGAAATTTATAAAAAAGGAAAAAAAAGGATTAGGGAGAGAAAGGAGAAAAAAAAAGGAGAGTCAAATACCTAGAAGAGAGCGGAAATAGTCTGAGTGTCCGAAAAAAAAAAGTAAAAAGGAAAGAAGAAAGAAAGAAGAAAGATAATCTTGCAAACAATGTTTTCCTCCTGAGTGCGATGAAAAAGACGCACTATGGTAATTTTGCAGTGAAAACCTGAGAGAAGAATGGAAGGGAGAAGAATGAAGAAAGATAAGAATAAAGAGAGAACAATGTGAAGAATTTAAGTTTATGGGAGAGTTTGTTGGGATAAACTTAAATTTTAGAGATTTATTATTTTATTAGTTTTGGATATAGTAATATTTGGTTTGATTTAATAGAGATAAAATAGAAATGGGTAGTTATGATTTTATGTTTATTAAATAGAATATTATTTTATGATAGAATAAGTATATTTTATTTTTAAGTAAGTTGATATTTTATTGCCAGTTTTTATTATTTGTACTTGGGCCTTGTACTATTTAAAGGTTGACAAGGTTTAATAAAAATCACTCACAAGGATTGAAGAGTAAAATTATTTTTGTGGATCATGTTTTTTCCCAACAAATGGTATCAGACCCAACATTATCTTCCTCAATGTCTTATCAAATCTTCTTCTTTAAGGTCCAAATGTCCAAATCCAAGCGGGTAGGTACTTGTTAAAAGTACTTTGACGCTAAGTTAGTTTTCAATAATTTTGATAGGTTATCACAGTTAAGTCTTGAATGCCCAATAAATAAAATCACCTGCCTCCTTACCTTGCCTTTGTATTTATAGACTCTAAAATGGGTTTTTGTTTAAGGTTGGCCTAATCACGACCAGTGTCTTATATTACCTTACTAATATCTTGAAGTGTTCTTAATATATAAGATACAGATCGATTATTGATGTTGGTGGTGATCAATCGGTTTACATTGTTTTGGAGATTTTGGAGGGTTGGTCGATCACTCACTTTAGGATTACATTGACCCGTGAGTTCATATGGTACAATTTTGTTTTTCATAAACCTAATTATAGGATTTTGGATATATTTCCTAACAATGTAAGAACTGAATAACCCTAAAGTAGAATCATTACAAGATAATTAATACTAATCATGAATAAAGCATGTTTAGGTTGAGATGAACATGAACAATATTAGACCCATCATCCAATTATAGTGATCAAATGTCACTTCTTTTAGTCCATTGTACACTTATTTAAAACCACTATAGCTAAATGTTGACTTGAGCAATGAAATAGGTATCACTCCCCCACCATGCAACCTATCAAAACTGAATGCATAAGTTGGACAAAAAAATAATGAGTACATAGAATAAATTGTGACCTAGTATTCATTAGGAAAATACAACACCAATGAAATCTGATAATGGATTAAATTGATCTTCAATATAAAGGATTAAATGGACTAAATGGTCTAATCATATAAAGAATTGACATCGTTCACTATCCAAAATCTTAAGACAATAAATTAAATGGATCTTTAATTTTACATGGTGCTTTATTTTTTTATTTCTATCCAATATAGAACTTAAACTCATACTTGAAATTTTAACTATCTTAATATGAAATAGTTTTAAAAAAGAATCTTGTAACTATATTTATAAAATTTCTATCAAATTAAGAATTAAAAATTATTTTGAACGAATTCATTTTTTGGAGGATAAAGGAAGTTGATGCAATAACTCTTCCATGATTTAGAATAAAAATAAAAAATTACGATATATTAACTTTGAATCAAAATATTTTATAAAAGTATAAAACAAAAATAATATTTGGCAATGTAATGTATATTGTTGAATACATCTTGATCACCTAGAATAAGATGTACTTAACGTACTTATAGTCAGTCATGCCATTAATGTTGGCAAAGTATGTTTAAGTTAAGAAAAAGGTTAAAATCTATTAGACAAAGTTAATTAAAATAATTAAAGAATCTAAATTAAGTCTAGATTTGACAAAGACAACAAATGAAGAAAAGAGTATTGACAATTCTCAAGATAAAGATCTAAATAAAATTTGGCAACAACCTAGAGGATTATCATTACACAACGAAATTAGAGTCATATCTAAAGGGGTAAACATTAGAAGAGATTTAAGAATTTTAAAAATCTCTTATGTTTGTATTTTGATCCATTTTGTGCATTTTTTTTTTGCATTTTGAAAAATCAACCATATTTTTTTATTCTTTAAAATTCCTATTTGGTATGATTCAATGTATGTTTAAACATGATTTTTAAAGTTCTTTATCCCAAAATTATATGCTTCAAATATCCTATTGTGTATGTTTGAATGAATCTTTTAATTTGAAACATATTTAGCTCATATGCATACATGCTTTTATTAAGGGAGAGTATTATCTTAGGGGGAGAACTTGAAACTCAACTTTTTAATTATGATCAAAAAAGAGAAGAAAATGTTTAAAGCTTATTTGCTTACTTGTGTTTATTCACTAATGCTCTTTTCTTCCATAAGTTGTGTTCTATCCAGATTATTACCAAAAGCTTTAAATCAAAGGAGTTTTTGATCATCATAAAAAAGGGGGAGAATGTTAGCAAAATGACGAAGATGAAGTTTTGATGATGTCCAAATCAAGTCAAGATTTATCAAGATTCATGAAGATCCTTTGAAGACTTATTTTTGTTATAAAAAGCTTTTGTAATAATTCTAGTTTAATGTTTAGGACTTAGATTTGTGGTAGGTTTTGATTCATGTACCTTCATACTTTTTATTTGTTGTTCAGAATAAAAAACACACGGTTTTAATCGATTACACCAAGTATTAATGATTAAAACATTATAGGTGTTGAAAACTCAACTAGCACGAGAATAATAGATTAATACCTTTTTTAATCGATTAGTTAATCAATTGATCCTTAGAATAATCGATTAAAGATAGCTGTTGGAATTTTCTGGTTTTTGAAAACTAGACGTTGTACCCATTTTAATCGATTAGGTTTAAACCATTTAGGCGTCCCTATTTTCGTTCGGTCCTCCCACTTTGGTCCCTTTCTTTTAAACTTTCCCACTTGAGTCCTCATAACTACTAATTTGAAACAATTCAACCCCTGCCGTTAAAAATCGTTAACAGTCGTTTAAGTATTGAAGACGTGGCATTATAAATGAATTTTATATTAAAAATTATTAATGAATATTCGTGTAATCAGGATTTTAGAAGGGCAAAGTGGGAATAAGAAAGACTTTCTTCTTCCTCCACATTCTCGCCCCCGCGTCTCAAATTTCCATGGTTGCGTTTTGGTTCTTTGAATTGGGAATGCACAAACCTTGAAGGTGGTTTCCCTTACAGGTTACGATTAGGATTCTAGCTTGGAGGAGGTGGATGGAGATTCAGAGTGGTGCTCTGGATGCTTTTTGAAGGTTTCTGTTGTGGTCAAATTTGGGGGTTTTTGGTTTTTTCTGCTTTGGCTTTGCTGGTCCGATGATGGAGAGCGGTAGTTTCAGTGATTGCAGCTGGAGCATGGAGGACATTGAATCTTGCGATCTGGCAGAGAAGAACATGCTATTGGGTTTGCGATAGTGGAGAAGACAAAGATGTGATGGCGAATTAGTTTTCTCTGAACAAATGTATAAATATAGGTCAGTTGACCTAATACTTGTGAGTGAGAAATAAAGAAATATTTCCTTTCTAAATTTAAGAATTTTAAATAGCATTTAATACTTGCAGGACATCATGTTATTCCTTACCATTTTTTATTTCAGGAAGAGGAACTTGCAATAAATTCTAATGATTCAGTACACAATAATTTGGCAGGAAAACGATCTGGATCTCAAATTGAAGGTGATTTAGCTAAAGATGTTCCTGGAAAACGTGTTAGGGCAACAATTGATGCTTTGGAAGAACCTAGCAAAGAGTTGGATGAACGTACCACTTCCAACTCACAAGATGAGACTCCTTCAAATGTATCAGCATCTTCAAGCAGAGATACAGATAATGGGCCCGTAAGGCAGCTTGTTGCCACATTTGGTGCTTTGATTGTTCAAGGTGAAAAAGTTGTTGGGCATCTTGAGATTTTTATCTCAAGTATTTCCGTTGACTTGCTAGCTGAGGTGGTAATGGCAAATATGCAAAACTTACCTCCAAATTTTCCTAATACTAAAGGAAATGAACAGCTGCAAGACATTAGTATGATTGGTTCTTGATGCACAACTGCATACGATTTTGTCCAAAAATCCAGATTTTAGCCCTTTTCCGTATTTCTTTCCCAGGAGCGAGAATGTGGAGGAAGAAGAAAGTCTTTCTTATTCCCACTTTGCCCTTCTAAAATCCTGATTACACAAATATTCATTAATAATTTTTAATATAAAATTCATTTATAATGTCACGTCATCAATACTTAAACGACCGTTAACGATTTTTAACGGCAGGGACTGAATTGTTTCAAATTAACAATTCTGAGGACTTAATTGGAAAAGTTTAAAAGAAGGGGACCAAGGTGGGAGGACCGAACGAAAATAGGGACGCCTAAATGGTTTAAACCAATCAATTAAAACTTGTATTAATCGATTAAAAACATTAAATGGCCAGTAACGAAGAATGGAAGAGTATTTTCTTGAGTCTATAAATAAGCTACTTTTATCCATCAACAAAAACTCTTCCCTTGTGCTCAAATACTCAGAACTTTTTGAGAATTGTGTGCTCTTGCTCAGCTAAGGAAACTCTTGTCTGTGGAGTTGGTGAATTGTTGTTACGATGACAGAGGAATAGTTGATTCATCCTTGGTGCGTCTGAGGAGGTGTTTGGAAGAGGATCATCCTCCGTGAAGTATTCGGAGGAGGTGTTTCATCTTTCGTGAAGTATTCGAAGGAGGTGTTTCATCCTTTGTGAAAACTCAAAGGAGATATAGGTTCATCTTTTGTGGTATCAAGAGGGGTGGTTTATAAACTTTTACAAATTGTTTCTTTGTGAATGTAGTTTGTAATTGTTTTGTGCTTAGTGTACTGTTTATCTTGATTTGAGATAAGCGACTCGACATAGGATTGGTAAGATCCGAACCAGTATAAAATTCATCTGTGCAAATTTCTTTCAATCTTACTCTTTTATTTATATTTATTATTTGCATAGTAAGATAAATTGAGAAGAAATTAAAAGGCACACATTTATATTAAAAATCCTTTTGTTTTATTGTTTCACACTAACCATTATGCTACAGTCGCTCTGACACTGAGGACCTCAATTTAACCAAGAATAGAAGGGAAAACAGAAAAACCACATGCAAAGGAGGATTCTTGGACAAAATCACATATTGAAATCTAACAAAAATAAGGATAAAAACTTACTTGCTATATCGCAGAAATTGATAAGCTAGAAATGTAGACCTCCTCACCGTGATTGGTTAGACACCTCCTAATCATCAAAGAGATGACTTAAGAGTCAAAATTCTTAGAGAGAATGTATAGAACTCTAGAAAAATGGTTTCTAGAGTGATTGTACGTTTTAAAATAATAAAACTAATTTATAACAAAACTATTTATAACTAAACCATTTAATACTAAAATAATCGAGTCTCACTGTTTATAAACTATCATCACTTCTAAAATACGATTTTATGAGATTTTATATTTAATATAACCTTCCATAATTTTTTAAAATGGTTTAAGTCTTTAATGGTTTTAAATTTTAATTAAAAATAATAAATAATTAAATTATTTTAATATAAGTTAAACTTTTAAAATATATTAAATCAGATTTTATATTATTATTATTATTAATTGTTAACATAGTCTTTAATTATTTTTGAAAATAGTTTAAGCCTTCATTTATTTTTTAAAAAAATCGTCCAAATTTTCAACCATTTTTGAAAATCATTCAAAACTTCAACTGTTTTCGAAAACGGTTAAAGATTTTGAACATTTATTTTCACAAAAATTTCTAAAATAACAAAATCAGAATTCAATTTTCGAAAATAAATTTTACCATATCTCTTCACAAAAATTATTGAAATAAAAAGTGAGAGTTTATTTTTCAGAAATCAACCTCTTACAAAATTGTGCTATATTAAATATTAGTTAGTGGTAAATAATAATTGTTTCGGATGTAAGACCTAAGATTGTATTCCACTCCAAGTATACTAATGGAACACACCGAACGATATAAAACTGAACACGAGTCGGGCCGTCTTACCGAAATGTTTCCGATAATCTCACTCTTATACCTGAATGGCTGGAACCTGCAAGTTAGCACTCCGACGCTCAAGTCAGCAGAGTCACAGTAATATTAAGATAAGAATGAATAATTTCAGATCCCCTTACCTGTTTGCTTACCCCTATATTTATAGGCGTTGAGTATGAGTTAAGGGTCATAACTGCCTGTGTCTAATGGCTCATAATCCCACCAGATTCGCCCACTAAGCGCAACTGTTGTTAACGTGTCCTTGTATCTCGTCAGAACTTTCGCACCTGTCTCCACTTATATTTTCACTTCTCCAACTTGGTCTCGAACAGGATGCCTCTTGACCCGATCATTCTGCACCTATACTTGATCATGACACTACTCTACCGATCATGACACCATCCTATCCGATCATGACACTACTCTATCCAATCATGACAAAGTCAACCGGCCTCTCTACCATACAATAATAATAATAGTTATTATTATTATTAAAGAAAAGTATGCCATGTTATGCGAGAAAAAAAAATCATAATTTAATACGCAAAATAATCTCTCTCGTCTAATGCAATTGCATTTGGGTTGTGGAGTATACCGACCTGGTTGCTATTATTTAGGATACTAAAGAAAACATAAACGCATGTGATCTTAAATTGTACTTCCAGTGAATATCTGTATTTTTCTTTCGAAAAACGGTATTACTTTGAGCTTAAAAAATTGGGATTAAAAATTGAAGTCAGACTAAAATACTAAACAATGAGAAAAGAAAAAAAAAATGTAACTTAGCAGCCCACTTAAGAGAAGAAAATATGAAAAAGAAAGTTGTTCAATAATTACTAGTTTAGATTTAAATAGCTGGCATTGGTATCAACCAAATGAAACAGACAAGAAAAAAAAAATGTTTTCTTCGAATTTCAAATAGGTGGCATATTTTTCAACCATTTTTATAAGTTAAAACTATACTTTATAATAACTCTTTAATTAAATAGTTTTGACTTTTTAATTTACACATCATTTAGTCAAGTGGATACTTGTTCAAACCCATTAACATTATTTTATGTAAGATTTATATATTTTACGTATCTTGTTGTATGCACGTATTAAAGAATTATAAATAAATTATTAAAAATTGTTAAAGAAAATATTATTGAAAAATACATTTTGATAAAAAAGAATACCATTTTTAATTTTTTAAATAGAATCTTGAGGACATTATATTTATTTGAGAAAAGAATAGCAACGGTTTAGTTTAAAAGAAATAACACAGAAATAATTAATCAGTATATATATATATATATATATATATATATATATATATATATATATATATGTTGGCGTATAATTCCTGAAAAATTGAACTTAGATATTGATGTACAAGAACTAAAATGATAAAAAAAAAGTGTTTAATTAGACAGAGAGCAACAAATGGAAAAAAAGATGATAATTTCGTTAACAAACTAGTAAGGATGATTAACGAATGGAACAAATTGATAATTTAAAAATAAAGCCAAAAATATTAATCATTCCATGAAAGTATAGTCCTGTAATATTTTAAAATTATTATTAAATAAAAAAAGGGTTAAATATGCTTTTAGTCCCTCAAGTTTCACTGATTTTTGGTTTTAGTCCCTGCATGAAACATTGATGGCATTTCATCCTCTTAGTATGAAAACTCGTATTTTTAGTCCCTAAAAACAGACGCCGTTAGTTTTTTTGTGATGTGGCTAACGGCACAGCCAAGTATTCTTCCACATCCATTGACCATTGCTTGCCACGTTGGTGTTCTTTAGCATTTGGATTAACTAACTGCGTCTGCCATCTCTCTTTCGACCATGATCCCCCATCTCTGACTCCCTCATGGCCGCCATCAAACGCTCACAGGCCAACCAGCGGCGCCACCCTCATGGCCACCATAACCTAAATTTAAACTAAAACCAAAACCACCAACCACTCTTTTTCCGATGGCGAGCTGTCTCATTCGGGCTGTCACCGGCGAAAAAATCAAAACTTTCGGAGGTCGATATGGATGTGGATTCTTCGGAGGGTTGTGTGGAAGTTCAATCGCAGAAAGGGGAAGAGGGTATGGGAAATTGCGAGGGGAAACCGGTTTCTAAAAAAAAAAAGCTTCACACTCTTCTGCCAAAATTTTTGAAACCGCCATGAGCAAAAACAGTAGTAGTAAGAGTAAAACAGAAGGAGAACACAAGTAAAATAAAAAATAAAAAGAAAAGATTCAATCGATGTTCACCACAATAACTATTTCACTTTAGGCAAGTAAAGCTGCATTCCAAACTTAGCACAAGCTGCAACCCCAAAAAAAAAGCTTTCACCTATGCAGATTCAAAAACACCACATGAACATTTCAACCCCAAACACCCAAATTAAGAAAAAAAAATTATATAAACACATAAATTTCCCCTGACATTTGTACTTTAACACACAGACCCAACCACAGATTAGAGAAACTCCATTTTTCTTCAGCCACCCAAATTAAACCTAAAAAAAGTAAAATAAATTTCCCGGTAATTCCCTCTAAAAATTTCATCTTTAACCAAGTTGAAGAATTGCGTCTTCTCCTTCTTCGTGAAAAGCCACCACCTGCAACCACAATAAACCTGCAGAAAACCAAATTCAACCAGAGAATGCGCAGAACCAGGATTCCCAAATCTATAATGCAGAAAACCAAATTCAAGATGAAGAAGAAGAAGTGATTTTGTGTTTCCACGTTGGAGTAGATGGGTTGGTGGAGGAAATCGACAACAATGTCTTCAGAATCGATGGGTGTGACAACCGCAGGGAGAGGGTTGGGGGAAGTGAGGTAGGAAGTGACGACGGCGCACACAGATTGATTGCGTCTGTATCGTCTCACAAGTTAAAGAAGAAACGTGGCAGACAGAGAACACTGAAACTGTGAGAAGACGTGGCTGTGCCGTTAGCCACATCACAAAAAAACTAACGATGTCTGTTTTTAGGGACTAAAAATACGAGTTTTCATACTTATAGGATGAAATGCCATCAATGTTTCGTGGAGGAGCTAAAACCAAAAATCATATAAACTCGAGGGACTAAAAGCATATTTAACCCTATAAAAAAATATTGTAAAAATTATTCACTATGCTTTTTGGGAAGGGTGTTTAATGTCGGAATTCAAGAATATTATTTGGCCGCTAATAAAATAGTCTAGATCAAAGGTGTTTGATTGAACAATCTCCACCTCATAAAGAGAAAAGAAATAAAGAATTTTTAAGAAATCAAATTCAGTATATGAATAAATAAACAAATAAATAAAAATTTAAATAAATCATAAATTAACTTAGAGTTAAATTAATTTTCTTATAAAATAATTCATACAAATTTTTTTCCTCGAAATATTAAATGTTGAATGGAAAGAACTTCCAACTCATTAATTTGTCATCATAAAATGAATCTACAGTTCTCAACACGTTCAAAGCTTATGTACACATTAATTAATTAAATCATTAATTTAAATTCAAATAATTTATGTGGTGGCAGTTGATGAATGTGTAGCTGGACGTGTACGCCGGTTGCAGGCAGTGAGGTTACTATTTTTTCTTTATTATCAATGCAAATATTAAAAAATATTTTTTATAATTAAAATTATTCTTACATAAATAAATTTCTACACTCATTCATGTATTTTAAAATTTTATTTTAAATTAGTGAATTTCAGATTATTTATATTTATATATCAAATCATTAAATATGTTATAATTATTCTATTTTATTAGTAGATTTATTAAAGTAATTTAATTAATTAAAGACTAAAAAACATATATAAAAAATATTCTGTAAACTAATATTTCAATTTATTAAGTGACTAAATTAAAATATTAATTTTTTTAAAAAGATAACTAATTACATATCATAATCTTATATAAAAACATTCATTATTTTTATTTCTTTCTTTTCATTCTATTAAAAAGAAACATTAATATATTGTTCTCCATGAATAATTCGTATACTTCCTATTCTTCAGTATATTTTTTATTGTTCTCCGTTAATATATTATTTATATGTTAGTTCCTAGTTGTATTTATGATTATTATTATTGATTGTTAAATAATTTTGGTTCAATCAAATAATAATACGTAGATGATGTTTAAATGTTGTCAAACAAATGTTGTCTAAGTATTATTATTCTATGAAGAATTGAGAATTACTATGTTGAAGAAGAGTTTATTTATTATTAATTATTTGAGTTTGGATGCATAATCTAACACCTCAAACACTTTTAATTTATATAAAGAATGTGTTTTATTTTATTTTTCGTATAAAGTAGAAATATTTCTTGGTTCAATTATTTTGGGTAATAGTTTAAAAGTTCAAAAGTCAGAAGGGAAAAGTGATGGAAAATTAAGAATGACCTAAGCTGTGCTTTTATATTGATGCAAAGAATCTCTCTCATTCTTCAAAGCACATAAATATAAATATTCACTCCCTATCCCTCTAGAAGTGGCCCTTTAGCTGTGATTTCTCATCCTCTTTGAATATTGATGCCATCGATTTTTGGATTCATGGTTTTAGTTTCGTTATATAAACGTGGTTTTTAAAAGGTAATATTGAGTGTTTTTGTGATCTTTGAATATTATTACAGCATGCATTCAAGAAACCATTGGGGAGGGTCGTTTGAAATGAGCAACAATGGGGAAGAGGTGGAAAAGAACAAGAATGATGAGTGGGATAGGGCAGCACTGCTTCAAAGCCAAGATTTGGATGAGACTCTACAAAGCTGGGTTTTGGAAAGGGTTGAGAAGAGTAAGAAGAAAAGGTATGTTGACTTTGGTTGCATAGTGATGAGCCACAAGGCATTGAAATGGATACTTTCTTCCATTTTCATGGCTTTCCTTCTCATTGCTCTCCCCATTATCATCACCAAATCTTTGCCCAAACACCATTCTCCACCTACACCACCAGATAACTACACCCTTGCTCTCCACAAAGCACTCCTTTTCTTCAATGCTCAAAAGTGTATGTTCTTTTTCTCTAAATTCACTCTTCAACTCATCTTTTATTTAATCAAATATCTTTTCTTTTTCCCTATTTTCAGTCATTTTTGTTGGATACAAATAAATTCTACACAAATATGTGAAGATTTGATAAAAAACAAACAATATCTTATCAGTAAAGAAATTTATGTGTATATCCATATCTTATTTTATCTGATATGAAATTTTGTTTATATCTAACAACTTTCGCATTCATATATAAAAATCTAAGAATACTTATTTACTGTATTTTCTTTTAACATTTTTTTTTTAATTTTTCTTCTCATCTTCTTTTTATCTAGTAAAGGATGGTATGGAGACAATAATAAGAAAAATGTTATAACATTTTATGCCTAATATATTATGCCTAATATAATTTCTAGAAGTTTTTTAAATTTATTTATATTTTTTATAACCTATTGTTTTTTTGTATTCTCTAAAAATATTTATGAAAAAATTACACTACATATAAACATAATACCCCTTATTACATTGTGTGTATTTTATTTTTCCGTAATTTGTAGCATTGTGTTGACACTTGTTCATTTATATATAAAATAATAGTCAGAGCTTTTTTTTATGCATCATATACATATAGGCGTGCAGCACATATCTATCTATCTATATATATGACATATGGTATGTACTTACATGAAATAAAAAAAAAAATATATGTCAACATACAAACCTACTTTTCTCAATATTTTATTAATGGACAGAAAGCACTTTATGTTTAACCTTTTTTACCCTAAGTCAACTCCTTCTAAGACCTGCAATTTCATAAAACGTGTCGAGCAAGTTCCTGTTTAAAATTGTTTGATTGTGTGAATAGATTATAACAACATATTTATAATTTTGGAGGATTTGAATAATTCAAAAGAAAAAATATTTACAATTTTTTTGAGACGAATAATATCATATTCAGAAAGTTATCATAAGATTTCAGTTCCATTACATATATAAATTTAGAGGATCTTAAGATATGTAAAACGAATATTTTTAATTTTATAAAAATGACACATTTTATTCATATCTTTAATTATATTTATTGTTATAAAAATTCTAAAACAGAGAAGTAAGCTTTATAATCTTAAAAAAAATGGAGTGAAATATGTTTATTGGTGTCTATATAATTTTATAAATATGTAATTTTCATTTCTACATAAATTTGTTTTCTTTTCAGATTTGTAAATTTAAATAACTTTGATGCTCATGTGGCTATTAATGATTTAAAATTAAACTTATAAATATTATAATTGTAGATTAAAAGTAAATATAAATAAAAAGTATTTTGAATGGCACGAACTATAGAGAGTCTTCTTGATATTGATATTGTGTGTTTTCATTACATCAATTAGTTGCTTTTGACTTTCTTTTTTGTATATTAAAATTGTTCCACCCATTTAGCTTTTGACCGATTCAAAAGTAATAAAAATAATATCAAGGGACGGCTTCATGTCGTCATTATTTGAACTTTTCGAGTGATTTGGTGAAGCAATATCCAAACATGGCTTGGTGGTTGCTAAAAACATGGAACAGGGACAATTTGTTAATTAAACTTTAAAAATTGATAAATAGATACAAATCTACATTTTAAATCCTTTTAAAAACAAAAAATATTAGTTATATAATTCATTCTTAATATTTAATGTATTTAATTGTGTAAAGTTAACATTATTGGCATTTGTTATCGTTTTTAATGTATAATCAATATGACGTCTCAACACGTGTAATTTTTAAAGACAATTAAATTTCATTAGCAAGTTTAATTAGTAAAAATAAATAAGATTTTGATAAAACCCTGATATAGTTTAGTGAATTTTGTAAGTTTTATAGAAAATATTTGATAGCATTTAAAAAAGATGTTTTAATTTTGAGTATGGAAAGTACAGAAAAAGAAGTAGTTAAAAAAGGAAAATACTTTTTTAATAATTTTTGATAACCTTTTTAAAATTGTTTGTGACAATTTTTTTACAATTGATAATTTTTGATTGGTTGATTTCAAATATACGAACCAACATAATTTATTATAAAAAAGATTTAAAAAAAAAATTTGTTAACATTGGTTAAAAGAGTTGAAATGAATTGAATGTATTGATTGTGTTGGTGAAGCTGGAAGGTTGGGGAAGAGCAATGGAATTGCATGGAGAGGGAATTCAGGGTTAGATGATGGAAAAGACACAGATGTGAAGGGGGGACTGGTTGGAGGTTACTATGATGCAGGGGACAACATAAAGTTTAACTTTCCCATGTCTTTTGCCATGACAATGCTTAGTTGGAGTGTTCTGGAATACAAAGATAAGTACATGGCTCTGAATGAGTACCAACACACTAGAGAACTCATCAAGTGGGGCACTGATTACTTGCTCTTGACCTTCAACTCTTCTGCCACCAAAATTAACAAAATCTATGCACAAGTTGGTGGGAGTCTCAATGCTTCTACCACACCAGATGATCACAACTGCTGGCAAAGGCCAGAGGACATGGATTATCCACGCCACACCATATCCATATTTCAAGGTCCTGATCTTGCAGCTGAAATGGCAGCAGCTTTAGCTTCAGCCTCTATACTTTTCCAAGATGATCCATCCTATTCCAACAAACTCATCAAGGGTGCACAAACTTTGTTTGACTTTGCCAGAGATGCTGGTAAGAGGAAGCCTTATAGCCGTGGAGAGCCCTACATTGAGCCTTTCTATAACTCCTCTGGCTACTACGATGAGTACATGTGGGGTGCTGCTTGGTTGTACTATGCAACAGGAAACACTACCTACATCTCCTTGGCCACCAACCCCTCCATTTTCAAGAACTCCAAGGCCTATTTATTGACTCCTCAATTCACTGTTTTGAGCTGGGACAACAAGTTACCTGCTGCCATGTTGTTGCTCACAAGGTTCAGGATGTTTTTGAATCCTGGTTACCCCTATGAGGACATGCTCAAGATGTACCACAATGTTACCAGTCTTACCATGTGCTCTTATCTTCAACAATACAGAGTCTTTAACAGGACTAGAGGTAATGACCTCAGTTTTTTTTTCCTCTTCTATTCTTCTCTTTACTTTAATGGATGAACGCCACTATTCACTTTTTTTTTTTTTTCCTTTTCAGGGGGTTTGATCCAACTCAACAATGGACAACCTCAGTCTCTCCAATATGTCGCTAATGCTGCTTTCCTGGCATCACTTTTTGCTGACTACATGCAAGGGATTGGTGTTCCTGGATGGTATTGTGGTTCTACCTATTTCCCAGTATCTGCTTTGAAGACATTTGCAACCTCTCAGGTACCATCTCCATTTTTTCACCCTTAATTTCTAGTTTAGAGAAAAACAGAATTCCCACATGTAAATGGATTACAAATTTATACAAAACTTAAACGTCAAAAATGTATTTTTAGTTCTGATAATATATGAGAGGGAACAAGCGCAATGTGTGTTTTATGTTCCACTTGAACAGGTTGATTACATCCTGGGGAAAAATCCCATGAAAATGAGCTACATAGTGGGGTTTGGAAACAAATTTCCTAGACATGTTCATCACAGAGGAGCATCCATACCAAATGATCACCAACATCACTCATGCACTGGGGGTTGGAAGTGGTTTGATACTTCCAACCCAAATCCTAACACCATCACAGGAGCAATGGTTGGAGGGCCAGATCGTTTTGACCGATTCCATGACTCCAGAAGAAACTATAACTTCACTGAGCCAACCTTGGCAGGAAATGCAGGAATAGTTGCTGCATTAATTTCCTTAACAGGTACCACAGGTAGTAGTGGCGTTGACAGGAACACTATCTTCTCAGCAATTCCACCACTTGGGCCACAAAATCCTCCTCCTCCGCCACCTTGGAAGCCAATCAAAACATGAGATTTCATTACTTGAACCATCCAAACTCTGTGTACTCACTATTATTCTTATACTTTCTATTTTTTCAACTCACTATTACTACTCTTGCATGTACATTCATAAATAAATGACTTGTTAGATATCATTTTCTGTCAGTATTCCTATTACTTTCGAATATCTATCTTGCATGTGTATTTTTATTTAGTAACACATTTGTATTCAAAAGCAAATTGATGTAGAGGTAATTAAGAAGGCATGACATTTTCATCTAGTGATAGATATACACTGGTTCATCTTCAAGAACTCAAAGGGTTTCTTCATTAAAGATGTTGTAAGGAATGTTTGGACAAGGAAAGTAGAACAGAAAAGAAAGGAAAATAGTGTTAAATGTATGTGATTTGGGGAATTTGACAATAAAATGGTTTGGTTAGCTCTGGAGAAGGCACAGAAAAAAGTGCATACCATGCAGCATCCAAGTTTGAATGAACCAGATATTCCAATTCACCATACAAAATTAATGGGCACCCTCCAAAGAAAAAGAAAACATGGAACTAAACTTTACATTCTTGCTACAATTTGCCCCCATTCCACTCTTACATTTACACATTTGGTGTCTTCCCTGTAATTGCATCACTCAAGTTTGTAGGCATAAAGCACAAGACAAGACTCAGAGGGAGCATAGCTGAGAGTTGAATAATAGCCACTCGCACAACTACCATTATCACTGTCACAACCCTCATTGAGTCTCTCCTCTCTTTCAGTCTCAGCTTCCACAGGCCCTGGCTTGAAAATGAAAAGGCCAGGCCCTGAGCCAGGCACACTAAACAACCAGTCATGCACATCCCAAAACACTTGCACAGGTTGCATGTTGACCATTACTGTTTGGTTCCCCCTGAACTTCCACTGCAAGTTCTTGACATGAATCAACACAATCCCATCAATGCTGATCCACATCTCAGGCTCTTTGTTCCCAAACGTTGAGCTCTCCACTACAATGTCACTCTCTTTTCTCTTCTCATCAAACCTGGCCTTGGTTGCAAAACTTTTCTTGGCAAACACACTTTCTCTCTTCACCAACAACATTGCCTCAACAATGCTTGGCCTCATCTTCATTCTCTTGTACGCCTTCTTCTTGTAATCCCCCAGCAGCAACGCAACCTCTTCCTCTGACACCATTGCCACGTAGTAATCGCTGACCGGCTCGGGGCCGCCGCTGGAGAATCTCGCCGACCGAAGGTCCCAATACACCTCCACCTGGTGCCCATCAACCTCAAAAGATTTGTACCCTTTTTTGTTCCAGAAGTACCAAGGCTTCACATCTATCTTGCAAGTGTAACTGAACTCACCTCCTGTGCTATCAACCTTGAGGTTTAGCGTGTGGTTCATGAGGTTTTTGCACCACAACACTGACACGTTTCTCCAACACCCTGCAACATTGGCTTGGTAGATGCATGTCACAGTGCTTTGAGCACTTTTGTTTGGCAAAGCCAAAGGCTCCTCTGATATTCTCTCCACTAAAGGTGGTCCTTGGCCTGGACTTGGCACTGATTGTGATCTAAAGGTAAGGTGGAAAGCCATAATGCATGCTTCCTATGGGATCCAGAATTCAAACCCTTTTGGCATTAAACAACAAAGATAGTTACAATAATTAAAGATGATGATGTCCCTTATTGTCTGTTGTAAAGCCAGATTCTTGGTTGGTTTTCTGTCCTCCTTCAATCATGGAACTCACCTTCTAAGCTTCAATAGGAGTTGAATTGAATGGAGTTAATGGGAGATACCCATTGATGAGAAGGAATTCAAGTTCCCCTCAACATTAACAACCATGTACAAAAGTCACAGATATTGTTGGATGATGATGGAAGTTGAAAGATTTGACAGACAGACACCCATGCAATGGTGTTGGTGAATGGAGAGAAAATTCTTTTGGCCAAAAAAGAATGATTAAAGTGAAAGTTTGTTTTTTCTTTGGACCAAAAAGTCTGTTTAGAAGCCACAAATAGAGAAATAGCCGAAAGAAAAGGAGGAGAAAGAACATTGCTATTTATGAAGCTCTTCCAATGTTGTCATGGGTAGAGAAATATAGGAAAGTTCAGTTACGCTTACATGATACACGTACATTTGTTTTTGGATGAGATAATTTTCATTTGACACTTGTAGCATGTTTTTAAATATAGTTTAAAACTAGTTTTAAACCCGTGACAACTCAGGATTTGTATTTGTTTATGTGTTTATTAAAAGAGACTTAAATGATAAGCAAAAAATAATAAATATTTTTAAGTTTATAATTAAGTTTTAAGTAAAATCAACATGAAAAATGATTTATAAGTTTAGAAAATCAATATGTTTGTAAAAATATAAATAGTAAACTATGTAAAAGTCATAAGATAAAACATGTAAAAAATATAAATATAAATGATATGTAAATATATACAGAGAAGACTCGCTAAAGGTATAAATGAATATATGAATAAACTAGTCTAACATGTATTGTTAGACTTATTTAATAAGTGCATTAATAAACTTATTTACACTACAAGAAAAATGCCAATTATATACGGATAATTATATATGGATTTTTATCCGTATGTAAAAAGGATATTACATACGGAAAATCCGTATATAATGATGGGAAAAGCTTACATACGGAATATCCGTATATAATGATGGGAAAAACTTACATACNGAATATCCGTATATAATATCAGTAGATAAGTTTGGCGCGAGATGGCGGGAACTTTGCGAANGAAGAATCCGTATAAAAGACCGTATATAAGGTAAGCAAAATATTTACACACTGATTTTATATACGGGCATGGAGGTAATTAATAATAAAATAATAAAACTTTATAATAAACAATATTTTGATGAAGACTGATGTCATTTGTTTCCCTCCCTCTGTCGAGCAAAAAGTTTCTTCCCTTCTCAAACCTAGCTATTCGACCTTGCGTTCCTTACCTTGCCAAATCCATCATTCTCCCACACTCACTGTAACCATGATTCGCTTTGTCAACCCATCGTTCTCCCTCGTCGAGCCGTGTTCTCCGTCGTCGAGGCTTGTTGTTCTTCCATCGAAGGGTCTTTCTGTGCAGCTGAACGACCATTGTCCCTCATTGTACTCGTAGTGTCTCATCAGAGCTGTCGTTTTCCCTCAGTCGAACCGAAGTTGTGGTCGTACTTGAACCTGTGTCAAACCTTAACGAGAAGTCTCCTCTGTCGAACCCTAACTTGAAGTCTCCTCTGTCGAACGCAGTGAAAACCTCTTCCATCGAACGCACTGAAGCTCTTGGAAGCGTTTTCCCTAATTGTGGTTGTGCTCAACAAACACTGTGATTCAGCCTCTGTGATTCGCTGAGACCTTCATCTGGTAAGTAATCTAAGCTTCCTTCATTTTCGTAGTATCTATAATGTTACATTGACCGATTATTTTTATTTATTCTTTGGAGGTTGGAAATCCCGATTTCTGAAACCATAGGTTGGTTTCTTCTTACTGGAAGAGATAATGTCGAGCTTCGATTGCCTTCTAGACTTGGTAAGTATTAATTCGTTGTTTAATAGATGTTTTATAATGTTATATTGTGTTAGTGTGATAAATTATATTGTATGTGGCTTGAAATATGATAAATTGGTGTGTTGAAGTAGTCGTAACCTGGTGAACTCTAGAAAATGAACTTTTGATATAGCCAAAATACATTTTATTATTGTTTTAAGTTGGAACTTGTCTTTCTCTTTCTATGTTGTGTGCTGAATTTGTGTGAGGGTGTTAACTGGTGATCATCGGATATAAATTGATATATGCTAAAGAGATGTGAATAAATAGTATAAATTGTTGGAGCCAAATTAGGTTCAACCTTGAGAACATGACTACAATTTCTATGGATTTAGATGAATATGAACCTAAGATGAGCCCTGCTGCTAGCCATCCTCCGGTTTTTGTCTTGTGTACTGGGTTGCCTCAAAAATCCACAACAGCAATGCCTTCTGCCCCTTTTTCCTCCTCTCCATGACCTGCAACCAGAACCTATAAACAACACAGGGGGAAAAGTGCAAAATCATTAAGACATCAACGAAGTATAAAAGAAGCTTTGAACAATAAACACAAATGTAGGAAAAAAGTTAGTACCATGTTTTATGTTTTATGAGTAGTAGTTAGAGATAGAGATTTGGGAGGAAGAATGTGATAGTTAGAAGAAGAGAAAAAGAGAACTTAAAGTATGGGTTATAAGAGAAGGATTTAAAAGGGGGTTAGTTGTGTCTTATGGTGTTTCATAATGTGAGAAAAAAAGGGAGAGGCATTGATAATTCCTTTTATTGATTTTAAGACATGCGTGAGTTCCACTTTAACTTTTAAAATGGTAATTGTTTTATTTAAATGGTGATGTAAGTAGGCAGGTTATCTTTTATTTCAATTGCATTCAAGAATGTTGGAATGCTTCCTTGGTATAATTACTTTCGGTGTGGTGTCAGTAATCATGCTATGATTCTTATTTTTTTATTATATGCTATTGTAAAGAAGTAAACTTCATTCTTTTGCTTTTCTCTTCTTAGATTGTGTGGTGGAATTAATTGGAAGGGGATCCGCATGCTTAAGTGTCGAGTTTCAGTCAGGTAAAAGTTTGGAGGTATTGGTTTTGTTCATCTACTACAACCTTCATAAAAGGAAAGTAAAATGCCAGAATTCATGTTAATTTTTCTTGTTCACTTTTGGCCTTTTGTCCTTGGAGTTGTGCAATCATCTATCACACCTGTATTCATATAACAAGAACTGTGCGCAAACTCAATATGTCATATAATAAAATTTTCAAATTTTCAATAGCTATTATGAAGTGATAACTATTAATTGTCTAAAAATCTTAATTCCAAAACCATGTCATGTCAGGTATATTTATCTATTGCAAGTGTTTAAATGTGGTTTCCTATAAACAAGACTATAAAAAAATACAAGTAAACAACACAGTGCTNCAACATCGAGGTAATCAAGATTTCTTACCATCAGTAACTAAGTTAAGTGCTCCTTAAATAAGTAGTAGTAGCATCGTATAGAATTCAAATAGACTAAATTTGTTACAATTTTTTTNATAATTTATTAGAATTTAATATATTAAAAATTTAGTCCTGATTATTTGATGAAAAACTTATATTGGAATCAACTATGTACCTACACTCTGTGATTAACACTTTTAAAGAGCAAGGTTGCAATGCGTTAAACACCTACCATTTAAGTGTCTAATTTAGTTTACTAGAATTAGTTAATAAATTTTCATAGCTATTAGACAATTAATTCAGCTTTAGTGAAGTCCTAGAATAAAAGGAAAACTGGTAGTTATTGGAGACATGGACCATCACTTTTACTTGTAGCTTTTAGACTTTTTTGTTACATTTCGAACTTTTTTGGAGGTCTTCTTGCAGCCACTGATCACATATTAGGGTTTGGGTCAAGGCATCCTCATTCATGTGTTGATGTACTTTGAGTGTACATTTTTTATTGACTACTGATGGTTTACTTTCATTTTAATGATGCTTTACTCTATTATGTAAAGTTTTTGCTTGTTTTTCACTTTGTTCATTTAAATCATGCTTTGTTGACTTTGTTTGATGAATTCAACCTTGTTATTTTACTTCAACACTGAAATCAATGTACAAATATATTGATGTTTATTATTTTATTCTACTATTATATGTCTTTATTTTGTTGTTGAAATTTTATTATGAATTCCATACAGGTGCTGAAGTGGTTGACCAACTTGTGATACCTCATTGAGAAGGCTTAAAGTGTTTTATAGTGAAGCAAAAGATCAATCGAAGCAAGGTATGTTTACTCTTTTTTCCCATCTCTTGTTTTGTTTATTCCATGCGTGTATGTTGTGGTTGTCCTGTCTGTGGTGTGATCCAAGATTGTTTTCCATATCGTTTTCCATGTTGTTTTCCATATCATTTTATCCTGAATGCTTCCCTTTTTCTTGTTTTTTTCTTCCTTCTCCATACACTCCAAGTAGACTCTTGTAAGTTTCTATGCTTTTGAACGTTACTCCCTTTCAATGCTCACTCTTAAAAGGTTGTATGTCCATTGCCCCCTTTTCCACCTTTCCCTTTCTTTGAGTAAGTGGAAGAGAACAATAAAAAAAACTCAAAAAGACAAAAGCTTTAGCTTCTTTCTGCTTAAAGCAAAAAACCCCTTTTTTTCTTTCCATAACATCCCTTCACTTTGCAAGAAATAAACTCAACCCAGCTAAAAACAAAACGATACCTAAGAGGAAAACATGGTTGACAAGAGACATGTAAAAATGAACATAAAAGAATACTACAACAAGGTATTTTATCAAACACCTTCAAAACTGTCAAGTACAGTTTACTATTTCAACTTCCCTTATTTCCCATAGTGACATTGAAACCTATTTGTACCAAGACAAAACAGAAAGACCAACTATTTATAAAAACTCATCCATCTGCATTTTACCTTTTTCCTTCCCAGTCCCAAATAAACTAAAAACATTAAAGAAAGATATCCATCAGGGTGGTTGTGTATCTTTGTGGCTGGTTAAGTGTACGTGTGGGTGCCTATTCTTACTATGGGCAGCCAAATTTGCCTTGCCATTGTTTGATATTCAATTCCGTTGTGTCAATCTCGTTAGTCTCTAAAATTTGGTTATGGATGTAGTAAAGTATGTTAAAATTATTTAAATGTGCATGCTAATTTTAAAATTTAGAAACTTCATTCTTGTTTTAAATTTAGATACTTGACTTTTTTTCCGAAAGCTAAAATTAGGTAAATTGTTGCATGTGACTTTTATTTTTAATATCTATAACAATGATTTGTTGTTAATTCATTTTTTTTTTATTTTTAAATCAGACATATTACAAGCTTTTATGTAACTACATTGTGTAATATATAAGATACATTTTATAAGAAAAAAGTTATAGGTAGGAGTGTTCATCCATTAAACAACCATTTTATATATAAGCAATGTGTTGGGCAATTATAATATGATATCCCTAGTCGAAGAACCTTACCCTCCAAAATATTTTATTCTGAATAAGGCCATAAGGAACAGGACCAAATTTTCTAGAATCACGGCTATTAGACTTGTTATCTCCCTCTACCCAAATGCTACCCTTTCGAACCTGTACAGGGAAGGTATACTTTTAACAATGGAATCTCCAAAGGAAAAAATGGATTAATGACAAAATTCTCTGCACCAAAAGCTATCAAATATCTAAATAGAATAGAAGTTATCAGAGATCAAGCCCATTCTTAATGTGAAAAGGCAATCATAGTATTATTGAGAGTAAAGAAATCCATTCTTATTTGACAAAACTGATATGGTTTTGTATGGCCTGTAGAAGGGAGAATAACATATTGCAATCCACGTTCTATAAGTCTCAACTGTCGAGGAGATAAACTAGGATGCAAGCAACTATCTAACAACTAAAAATCAGGGATTTCTGTCAAATCATCAGAAAATAATAATTAAAACTAGTAAAGTGAGGGACGTTTTGGTTATAAAAGTGCACTTGTATAAGAACTAGAGTAACTTAGCTTCTCATTTAGTTGAACATTGGCACTCCATATACAAAACTTTCCCTTTTAGTGTTGTCTCTGTAAACGGACATCACACCTGAGTATAGTGTAGAAAGTAGACAAATTTTTTAGTTCGAAAGTAGACAAAGTAGACAAACATTGTAAGGTAGAGATAAAATGACCTAAATTATTTTAGGTTATTCTTTATGAAGGCTTTTGATAGGACACGTCCTAATATAGAGCCTTGTATTAGCTATTGCCTAATTAGTGTGGTTGTATTAACTAGTGGCTAATTTTTCGTTAATTGGTATNTATACAGAACATGGATAATGCTCCACCAAATCGTTCATGGATGTACGATAGGTGTTATAGAGGAAGAGGTGCTTTGAAAGAGTCGTTTGTATTGGGTGTTGAAGACTTTATAATTAAAGCTTGTCAACAAGAACGTTTTCAAAGAGATGGGGGGCTTCGATGTCC
>NW_014542367.1:480513-486268 GCF_000741045.1 Vigna radiata var. radiata | reverse complement strand
TAGGAAGCCAAGGTATCAACAACACAAGACAGGAGCAAGTTCTAAAAAACAAGTACCTGTTAAATCCATGTTCTATTTGCCAATAATTCCAAGACTCCAAAGAATGTATGCCTCAAAAGAAACAGCAGCAAAAATGACATGGCACCACCACAACAGGTCATCAAATGGGGTTTTGCGTCATCCATGCGATGGAGAGGCGTGGAAGCACTTTGATAGAGTACATCCTGATTTTGCCATTGAGCCACACAATGTTCGACTTGGTTTATGCTCCGATGGTTTTAATCCATATNTGCAGGCGTCAAATATACCATATTCATGTTGGCCAGTAATTGTGACACCGTACAATCTTCCTCCCGATATGTGCATGTCTAAACCGTACATGTTTTTGACTTGTCTCATTCCGGGGCCATGTAATCCAAAGGTAGGCATTGATGTATACCTAGAGCCCTTGATAGATGACTTGAAAAAGTTGTGGAGTGGTGTCCTAACATACGATATTTCAAGGCGACAAAACTTTATCATGAGGGCAATGCTAATGTGGACAATTAATGATTTTTCTGCTTATGGTATGCTTTCTGGATGGAGCACCCATGGTAAATTGGCTTGTCCACATTGCATGGAGCATTCAAAGGCTTTTAGATTATATCATGGGCGAAAAAATTCGTGGTTTGATTCCCATCGGAGGTTTTTACCAAATGACCATGCCTTTAGGAGAAATAGGAATGCTTTCAAAAAGGGGGAAGTGGACATGGAAGACGCGCCACCTTATTTGACGGGAACAGAAGTTTGGAATAGAGTTTTCCGTTATCCTAAAGTAACGAAAAATGGTGCATCAAGAATAGATGGATATGGTGAGTGGCATAATTGGACGAAAAAGAGCATCTTTTGGGATCTACCATATTGGAAGGATAATCTGTTAAGGCATAATCTTGATTTCATGCATATTGAGAAGAATTTCTTTGACAACATTTTTAATACTGTGATGAATGTCATTGGGACAATCAGGAGGATGAACCACAACAACAGGATCAACCACAACAGGATCGATATGAAAAAAATTACTAGTTATGTTTTTAGAATAAGGACATCTAAGACTGAAACTTATTATCTGGAGAACTTATTTGAACTTTTATTTGGTCTAATGGACAATTTTGTATACTTTTCTAATATGGATTAATGCTAAATGTTGTTATCTGATTTAAGACTTTATTTGTATGTGAAATGAATGACTGGATATAATGGGCAGGTGTAATATCTGTGTTTGGAAATGCGTAATCCATGGTGCTGTTTAAAAAATTGTATATAACTTATATACGGATAATCCGTATATAACGTATATACGGATATTCCGTATATAAGTTATATACATATTATCCGTATATAAGTTATATACGGATTATCCGTATATAAGTTATATACGGAATATCCGTATATAAGTTATATACGGAATATCCATATATAAGTTATATACGGATTATCCGTATATAACACTACCTACGACAGTATTATATACGGATTTTTTGTCGTATGTAATCCGTATATAACCAAAGATTATATACGGATTTGGAGCCTTATATACGGATTTTGGCTGTAGATAACGACGATTTTTCTTGTAGTGTTAATATGTGTTATTAGGCTCGTCTAATTAGTATATGTATACACTCATAATGTGTATTACTAGACTTATTTATATGAACAAATTAGTCTAATGTATATTGTAAAACTCGTCTAATTAGATAATAAATAAAATCGTCTAATGTGTATTAATGGACTAATCTAATATGTGTATGAATAGACTAGTCTAATGTATATTGTTATTAGACTTATCTAATCAGTGTATAGACAAACATGTTTAATGTATGTTTCAAGATTCGTCTAATTAGTGTGTGGACATACTCGTTTAATTGGTATACTTAGACTCATCTATTCAATGTATGTAATGACTCACTCATCTATTCAATATATGGAATGACTCATCTAATGTCTTTTGTTATACTTGTCTATTCGGTGTATGGACAAACTCGTCTAATGTGTATTGTTATACTTGTCTAATGTTTTTCGTTATCAGGACCGGGATCACGACAGGATGAAAGCTGAGCTTGGGTGTCAAGATGAAAACTGGGCTTGGGTACCAGGATGAAAACTGGCTTGGGTGTCAGAATGAAAACTGGGCTTTAGTGCCAGGATGAAAACTATTTTCTAGCTGTTGAGCTTCATAGCCTAATTTCCTCTTGGCCATTTGCCCAGTGGCTAATGGATATCATAGGTCCATTCTCTATCGACAAAGCGCAAAAGAAGTTACTCCTGGTCATTGTTCGTTATTTCACTAAGTAGGTTGAGACCAAATCACTTGCCACTATTTCGGCCGCAAAGGTGTAAAAGTTTGTTTGAAAGATTGTGTATCGTTTTGGCTTGCCAAAAGTTACTATCACTAATAATGGAAGGTAATTTATAGACAAAAGGTTAGTGGAATTCTATCGCAACTTGAGTATAAAACATATCACTAGTTCGTAAAACACTCACAAACGAACAGTCAAACTGAGAGCATATATATATATATATATATATATATATATATATATATATATATATATATATATATATATATATTAAACTTTATTATTTTAATCTAATGAAAAAGTGAATATAAACTAATAATTTTTAATTGTGCATAAATTAATTTAATAAATGTTTACATATTAGGACCCATTAAAAAATATGCAGAAACTCAATTATGCGTTTATAACCTATTTGAAAATAAGAAAAAAAAAACATAAATAATATTTTTTATTAATTTATTTAAACTAATTATATTTTAGTGTGTAAATAATATTCTCTAGTTTGTCATATTATAACTTTATGCTTATCCAATGCTTCAACTCCCAGCAACTTCCCAAAATCATTGCTTTCAGGGAATTAAATTGGCCATGTGTTCTTAAAGTAATTTAAAAATTAAAGACAAACCAAAATCTCAGGTTTAGTTGAAATTTAACATAGGGTTTCACTGTACAAATGTTTAAAACCAAGGAAGAGGGAAAATGCTATGACATTGTTGTAACTATTATTAGTGAAAAAAAGGTTTAATAGGTTCGGAAGTCCCTATATTTGGGGATTTGTTTCAATTGGGTCCTCTAATTTTGAAAGTGATCAATTGGGTCCTTAATTTAGTCAATTTGATTCAATAACAACCTTTCTGTTAAATACAGTTAACGACGTTAACTTATTTAATATGTGGCAAGCTGGAACATCCAGGTGGCACCGAGATTATAACATTTTTAATTGTTAAATATATTAATAAATGAAAATATAATTAAAAATGACTAAACATATTAAATTATTAAAATTAAAATAGAGGTTCTGTCATTCTTCACACCCTTTGCATTCACTGAGATCCATGTCTCTTCTCCAAACCGCAAACCCAGGAACAGGGGTTTACCTCCGTCGCGTGCCACAACCACCACCACCGAACTAGCGGCCGTGAGCCGTGGTCTAAAACGTCACCGGTGACGACGCGAGCTCTCCAACACTACCGCACTCCACAGCCTCTTCCTCCACCGTAACAACCTCTCCGGCCCCATCCCCCGCTCTCTCTGTAGCCTCCCGCACCTCCAAAATCTTGACCTCTCCGAAAATGCATTCTCCGGTCATATTCCCGACCACCTCGAAAACTTCAAGAACCTTCAGCGCCTTATCGTCTCCGGCAACAGATTTTCGGGTGAGATTCCTGCTGGGTAGGTTGCCAGAGGAAATTGGGAATACGAAGAACTTGGTTGTTTTTCAATTATATGAAAACAGATTTTTCTGGAGAACTTCCTATAGGATTTGCAGATATGTGCCATCTCATTGGGTTCTCAATATATACAAACAACTTCACTGGGACAATTCCAGAAAATTTTGACCGATTTTCAGCACTTGAAAACCTGATAGTTTAGAAGCCATAAAGTTAAGCTTGATGGATTTTTCTGAAAACCTGCTTTTTGGAAGAATTCCATCTGGTCTTTTTATTGTTGGAGGAGAGAAAGCTTTTATTGGAAACAAGGGGCTGTGTTTCGAGGGAAACCTAAAACTTTCCCTGAATTTTGATTTGAAGATTTGTGCCAAAAGTCATGATCAACCAAGGGTTCCTGCTAATAAATTTGTCTTTATCTTTCTAATTGCTTCTACCTTTGTTGTTATTTTTGCTGCAAAGATGGAGATTTTGGGGAAAATTAGGCATAGAAATATACTTAAACTCTATGCTTCTTTACTTAAAGGAGGACTGAACCTTTTAGTGTTGGAGTACATGCCAAATGGTAATCTATTTCAAATCGTCATCGTCGTCTCCTCCCACTCCCTCTTCCAACACTACTTCACCAAAAACGACATCGCCCTCGCCAACCGGCCTCGCTTCCTCTCCGGCAAATACATCTTTTACAACTACACCACCCTTGGCTCCTCCCCCTACGACCACCATTGGTGCAACCTATGCTGCATCACCACCCGGGAAGGGGAAGGGGAAGGGAAAGGGGAGAAGGTTTACACACAATGACATTTTACTCTGACACGTGATAATTAAAGCACAGCTCAGCATGCCACGTGTTAAAAAAATTAATGTCGTTAACTGCATTTAACGAAAAGGCTCTTATTGAATCAAATTGACCAAATTAGGGACCCAATTGATCACACTAGTAAAAATAAGCTTTATACAACGCACATTATGCCACGGTTTACCAGAAACCGCAGCATAATGGTGCGCGATGGCACTTTGGTAAATAATTCGAACATATATGCCGCGGTTCCCCTCCTAACCGCGACATATACCCCAGTCAACCATTAGCCTTTGACGCCACGTCAGGAAAAAAATTTAATAATAGGGGAATAGGCCGCGGTTCTCTAAGCAACCGCGGCCTATTCCCCCTGTTACCTTCTGACATTCCCCAAAAGGCAATTGGGAAGGCAGTTGGGAGATTCAGAATGTCGGGGAATAGGCCGCGGTTGACCAGAGAACCGCGGCCTATTCCTTGATATGAGTAAATTTTAAAAAAATCAGAGAATATGCCGCGGTTGGGCGCTGAACCGCGGCATATAGTTTAAAAAAAATTTCAAAAATGCCATTATGAATTATTTTTTTTAAATGAATAGGCCGCGGTTAAGTGTAGAACCGTGACATATTCTCCTTTATGCCGTTGTTAAGTGTAGAACTGCGGCAGATTCTTTTCTGAAGGTTAAAAAAACAAAATTCACGAATAGTGTCGTCTCCTGCGTCGTGAAACAGTTTCAGAAAACGCTGCTTGCTTCTCCGTCGACGACGCACCACCTTTGCTTCCATTTTCCATCGTTTTGCACCGATTAAACTCAAATTCGTTCGATTCATTTGCCATTTTCAACGTTGGGGAAGAGTTTTGACCGATCAGAATCGTCAATCTTCCACTTGGAAATCGTGAACTTCTGCTGCCGTTCGTCTTACGCCGTGTCATTGTCGCGCCGTCCTTCTTGCCGTGCCCATTCCAGGTATTTGATGCCCTTCATCGTTTTTTATTTTTTTCAACATGAATTTTTCTTTTTTTTTTGAATGATTACAATTACTGTTGTTTGATAATGTAGACATAGAAAATATATTGTTTTGGTAATTTAGAAATATTAGAATTATTATTAGAATTTTTATAATGATTAGAATTATTAAAATATGAAAACGTAGAAATTATAGAATTATGATAATTCCTAAACCTTAAAATATTTGAGTAATCACTAGGTGAAATTATAATGTTGGTATGTA
>NW_014542367.1:474206-478048 GCF_000741045.1 Vigna radiata var. radiata | reverse complement strand
CAAGATGTCAGTGAGCTTGCGTCGGGAACACAAGAGTTGAATATTTCAATTTTTCAGCTATGGATGATGTAAGTCTGTGAGCAATTATTTATATATAGAATTGATTTATATATCAAGTATCCTTATATCAAAGTTAATTTTTGATTTCAGGTATATGTCTGGGTTCAGTAACAAGTTGGGGCGTTCTGATGATTATGGATTCATTGATCCCCAATCAATTCATGAATCAAATGATTTTGATCAGATCAACAACAATCTGATAAGAAGTTTTGCAAGCGGCAAGAAAATATACTTTTTGCCTTATATATCTAGGTAAGTGAACTTTGTTAACATAATAAAATTTCATATGTGATTTTAATATATAATAGTTAAGTTATTATGAATTTCAGGCGCCATTGGCAACTTCTTGTTATGTCTATGCAAGAGAACTATGCTTTGTGGTTCTGCTCATTGCACAGGCCTCCTCCCACACATCTCAGACAAGCAATTGATTGTTAAGAACCTCAATGTTTGGACTTTCTTTGTTATATAAATGAATGCTAAAACCTTTTTTTATATATAGTTCTATTCCAGCAAGTATGATGATGGTTGGGAGATCAATTACTAACAGTAGAAAGATTGCTTGGATTTCTCTCAAGGTTTGACATATGCTAAAACCATACTTTGTTATAGTTGTTTTATTTTAATGTTATTCACTAACTATTTACAACTGTGATGATATATTGTAGTGTAACAGACAAAATGGGTCATATGAGTGCGGATACTATGTAATGTATTGGATGGCCCATATTGTTCGTTCTCACATCACAAGTCGCTGGGAAACGGTAATATTTAACTTTAACAAATTTTGAATTTTTCCCAAATTTAGAATTCATATACACTAATTAATATGAACTGTCTTGTGCAGAAATTCAAGACTACTACACCCGTTCCTGAGAAGCCACTATTATTCATGAGGAACGCTGCTGCGAAGTATATAGTTAGATTATACAATAGATCTTAGTCACTAGATTTAAACATTGCATTTGATTATATTGCATTTTATTAGACTTTGTACTTTATTTGATGTTAAAATACATTTCAACATGTGTTTGTTCTGTTGAAAATGAATTTGAACGTGTATTTGATATGCAGGTCTGTTTTTGTGGTAGTGAATATCACAAAAATAGACCTGCAATTTTAAAAAACTGTAGGGGAATATGCCGCGGTTGTTATATTGTTCGTTTTTTTTTTAAATGGACCTTTGGCTGCGGTTAGTGCAAGAACCGCGGCATATTCCTGGGTCTTTTACCACGGTTATAACCGCGGCGTATACTGGAACAATATTTTTTTTTTTTAAAAAAGGGGGTTTAGGCAGCGGTTCCTTGTACAACCGCGGTATGTTCCCAAACCTTTATACCATGGTTGTAACCGCGACCTAAAGTCTCTGATTTACTACCGCGGCTGAATATGCCGCGGTTCGTAAACCGCGACATATAGTGAAAAATAACCGCATTAAAAGCCCCTCGCTGCACTAGTGTCACTTCCAAAATTGGAGGACCCAATTAAATCAAACCCCCAAATATAGGGACCTTCGAACCTATTAAACCTGAAAAAAATAAAGAAATGGAAAACATTCTTAATACCAAACATGCCCTTAAATTATAAGGGCAACATCCTTGAGCTTAAAGTGAGCTTAAACTCAAGTGTGATTATACATACATGGATCAGAAGTAAAAGGAAAGAAATTTAATTTATGTCTTTTGAAATATTACAGTCATTTAGAGACAACAAATTAAAAAATATAAAAAAAAATACCAATATCATGAAAGTAACAACACCAATATATAATATAATCAAATCTAACACATGTCGTTGATATTGCAACATCATATTTTACTACAACAATTTATAAGAAATTAATCCAATGACATTCATTGATCAGGAACATTGAAATGACGTGGTTTGATATGATGGCATTTTTAAGTCGCCATAGTGTGTACACTGGTTCCTCATATTTGAGGGGTTTAATTTGAGAATCACTTATTTTTCAAAAATAATTCCCCTTTTTTAATAGCCAAATTGGACATGTTGGTATAAACTAGATACAATTTCGATTAAAAATTAAGATACTAAAAACGTAATTGATTCATAATAATAATAATTAAATATTATGTACTAATCATATATAGGGTTTTTGTACCCCCGTAGGCAAATTTGCCTCATATATTACCAAAGTAGGCAAATTCAAAGTCAAGGGGAAGTCGTGCTACCCCCTGACGACTTCCAAAAGAGAAGTCGTGCCACCATTGCACGACTTCACACTGTTCATATGAACAGTGATGAAGTCGTGCTACCCAAAAATGACTTCAGTGCGTGGTAATTGATTACATTTGAGCTTGATTACCAAAGACTAAAGTCGTGCCACCCCTGCACGACTTCAGCTTTCTAGACCAAAACCAGTCTGGTAATCGATTACTTGGACCTTGTAATCGATTACCAGCATTTTGAATTGTGTAATTTGCGTGGTAATCGCTTACCAGTGTGTAATGGGCAAAAAATTCCCCTGGTAATCGATTACCACTGGCTTGTAATCGATTACCAGAGTGTTTTAATTGTTGAATGAGGTCTTAGTTGTGTTGTAGACACATTTGCTTTGTTTTTTTGAATTAATTTGTGATATATTGTGTTTCGGCANANTAATTATTTTTAACGAAATTAGAAATGGAAAATAGAAGAGAAAGTCAGAAATGAAACTTTAAATATTTCATTGAATTGAAAATGCATGAATTGAAAATGCATTACATAACGATAATAACTAAAAATAAGCAAAATAACACTGCTAAGTATCTACGAGGAAGGTCCTGGACCAAAATGACGACGCATAACCTCATGCTTCAAATGATCAACTCGAGTTTCCAATGTATCAAAGCGGTCTCCCATGTTGATCTCGAGTTGTTCAAGTCTTGCATCCATGTTGTCATTCATTGTGTTGAAGTTGTCTCCTACAAATGTTCTGAGATCATTGATCCCCCTCATGAAGTCATCATATGAAGTTTGGTGTTGTGGTGGTTGTTGTGGAGGAGGTGCTTCATTGTGGCGTTCAGGACGACGAGGAGGAACCCAGACGTTGTTATGATCTCTCCTAAATCCAAAGGATTCTAGTGAAGTTTGGGCTATTGTCATTTGCCTCGTCCTTGGGGCAGGAATTTCATCATCCAATGGAAATAAAAAATGTTGCAAGATACGGGAGATCAAAAATGCATATGGTAATGGAGCATTTGGCTTCAAAGCCTTCTTCATCCTATGTCGGATGAGATGGGTCCAGTTGATCTGCTTCCCCGTCATTATAATCCACAACAGAATAACATCTTCCTCGGTAGCCTGGGCAATGTTAGAAACACGTGGCAACAAAATACGAACGATAATGTAATGTAATATTCTAGCCTCAATTGTCATGGATCCTGCTAGAATTCTACCAACTATAGGTTTGTCAGGCGAAATTATCAACTGTTTTACCGCATTGAAACTGTATTCATCCACCCATTGGTCTAATATTTTTCCTTCAAATTTCAATCCAACAGAGGGTAGGTTGGCTATGGAAGCCAATAGACTGGGTTTGATAATCATTTTAACATTTTTAACCTCAGTCTTAATGGTTCCATTATCAGAAATTTTAAGATTACTATAAAAAATCCGTACAAGTTCAGGATAGTAGCCCAGACCATCACAGACAAAATCAACCAAGCCTATATTTGTGAGCATGTGGAAAAATTCCATATTTTGTCTTTCAAAAAAATCTCTATCCACAAATTTTGGTTCAATGACTTCACGGTCGCTAAAAAGTGTGAAATACCTTTCAG
>NW_014542367.1:466379-473731 GCF_000741045.1 Vigna radiata var. radiata | reverse complement strand
TACCAGGGGTCTGTTGCAATTTTCTCAGCCAACAAGCTCTGGTAATCAATTACAGAGACTGTGTAATCGATTACCAGAGTGGTTTTTGCAGTAGAACAATATTTGGATACAAATATGACATAATATAAAACATAAGAAGTTTTTATTACATTCATCCATGTTCAAATAAAGTATCAAACATAAGAAGTAATTATTACAGTCATCCAAATAGAAGTCTAAACAACTATTAAATAGTACAGAACAATAGAAAAAAGTCTTAAACATTACAAATATTTATGGACGTATAGGGTAAATAAATCTTGTTCTTCGTTGTCCATCTTCATCTATGTAGGTCCAATCTTTCAGATCCTCATAGTGCTCAGCTTGAGTTGGAGGACGTATATCTATTGTTTGGACGAAAAGTTCAATATACTGAGATGTCCTTGGACGTTTAACAGACCTGTCAATTGTTTGTGCTTTTTGCCAACGTCCAATCATTTGTGCAATATCATTATCACATTTTATGGAAGCTGTATCATGAATGAGGTGGTTGTTACGTACCTTTGTGGGACGAGGATAATCAATATAGGTCACAACTCTTCTGTCTCCACACTGCACAATTTCACTTAATTAAGAAAAAAGTTCATTGAATGAGATATTGTGATTGATTGACGTGGTAACCTTTGCATCTGATCGGAATTCGATCCCGTAACCAGAGCGACTTTCTATCATCCCAGCGCCTTTAAGTTGACCTCCAAAATAGATTATTGCAGGTGAGTTTGGATTGTCATTTGTGGGTGTCGTAGATGAAGATGATGCATTTGTAGGAATCATAAGACCCATTATTTTGTCTGGAGATCTTACCCATGTAACATAAATTTCCATGACTGCGTTAATGGGAAAATTAGACTTACATGATATCATTTCTCTGACATCTTCGTCTGATCTTAGTCTGAATGCTTCATATGAGATTGATTGATTACCATTAAGTCTCGGTCGACGGAAGTACAACTTGTTGATGGCTGTGTTAGTTGGTTTGTCAGAGGCTATGTGTCAACACCCAATTTCGTCCGGGTGACTGAATAATAGGACTAGTTTTTATTTTTGTCTTATTTTATTTTATTTTAATTTTATTTTATTTTTGTTTTATTTTGTTTAATTTTTGTTTTACTATTTAGTATTTGATTTAGTTTTTTTTATTTATTATTGGATTTAATTGCAAAAGAAAAAAAGGAAAAAAAGAGAAAACGAAAAAAAAGAAAATGAAAAGAAATGAAAAAAAAGAAATAAGAAAAAAAAGAGGATTAGAAAGTTTGTTTGTCGTTTATGAAAAGGGAAAACAGTTTTTCTGAAAAAAAAAAGGACAAGGCGTTTGACAGAGGCGTTTTGGTTTGGTTTTTGGCATTGGCAATTTGGCAGGGCTACTTGGAGAGGACATAACAGAAAGCATCCTCCCTTCATCTCCATCCTCCCTTCATCTCCAACAACATCCATTATTGACCCCTTCTTCTCTAATTCCTCCATTCAAGCAATAGACCATCACAGACGTTCATCCAATATGTTAACCTCACACATTCCACTCCTCTCTCCCCAAAACCACAACCACCCGAACGACATTTCTTTTTTCACCACCAATTCCTCCCTTTCGACACTTCGCCTTTTATTCATTTTCTCATCCCATCATCTTCATCCATAACCTTTGGGCATCAATTCCTTTCCTCCATCATCATCAACCCTTTCTTCTCAAATTTAAGCTCAACATCACAACACCATAGCCTCTTCAATCTGCACCCAGAAAAGGAACAACAAAACACAAAACCAAACAAATTTCCCCAATCAAATCCCCGACAACCTTCAGCCAAACACTCTTCACAGTTTACATCATCCCTTTTTTTTTTTAGAAAACATACACAATCTTAAACAAAACCAAGAGAGGAAAACAGAGAGCAATTGTTACTCACACAGGCCCAAATTCACACACACACAATACTCACTCGTTTTCCACAAGCTCAACCAAAACCATACAAAATTTATTGAAGAACAAAAATAGGAAACCAAGATTGAAGAGGAAAATGGAGCAGTAGACTCAGCGACTTTAGCAATGATGGTTCTTGGTGATGTTCATGGTTCCTCCCACCATGAGGCAGCAGCCACCGCAACAGTATCAGCAACTGCCACTGCGGCAACAACCCTTACCTCTTTCCCTGAGCTCATCTAGAAAAAAACGTATCACAGATGACACGTTCGGTCATGGATCACATCCTAACCTCCTCCAACTGCAGCAATCTCCGAAAGAAGCTCCCCAATCTCAACAAACTCAAACGGCGAGCTCTCGACGACTATCTCGACCTCTTCGAGGAAACCGCGAAGGATCTCAAAACCACCGTGGCAGATCTCTCCCAAAGCACATTAGGGCCGACGCATTACCACGACTCAGACTCTCTTAAGCAGTGCCAGTCAGAGCTGCTGTGCGGAGAAGGTAAGAAGAGGAGAGAGCCCTTGCGGTCACCGGCGATGGCGACGTGACGCGGAGAGGCGAGAATACTTCTCTCGCGCGCGAAGAAGAAAAGAGGGGGGAAGAGTCCTTCCGGTGACCGGCGACGGCTCTAGCACGAACGGCGTCTTCGATGACGCCTTTGACCACGACTCCCGGCAGCTTGTAGCAGTGGTGGAGATGGTGGCCTTGGGATGCGTCGGCTGGGAGATGGAGAGCAACTCGTTGCCTCCTTGTTCTGAATGATAGAATGAGAGAAAGTTTGAGTAACCCCTGTTCAGATCTGTTAGGGTTAAGTGGCCTTGGGCCTGGCTGATGGGTTGGCTTTTCTTCCCTGCACCCCTCATTCACGTTTCATACCCCCACTTCTATTCTACAAATGAAAAACGAAAAAGAGGCCTTGGGCCTGGGCTGCCTCTTCTCTTCCTGCCAACCACGCGAAACACTATTCACACTCCATTGTTTGGGCTGCACTCCCATTCCTTGTCTGCAATTAAAAACGAAAAAGAGGCTTTGGGTTTGGTCAGCAAAAGATCCAGTTGCACACCCTGGTTTCGATTTCTGCACACCCTATTGTTTATTGGACTTTTCTTTGTTTATGTTTTACTTCGTGCACCTATCTTTCTAACGCACACACCATACTTTTATTGTTTTTTTTAATGTTTGGGTTTGCTCTTATTTTATTAGTTGCACCTCCATTTTACTATACACCAACTTTCTTTTAAATATATATATATATATATATATATATATATATATATAAATCATAAAAAAATTAAAAATAAAAAAATATTTTAAGGGGTCTAGCACATGTGTGATCGCACGCATCGTCCTTGTGCTAGAAAACTCTTTTCGTTTCTATAAATAAAAATTAAAAATATATTTTAAGGGTTCTAGCACATGTGTGATCGCACGCATCGTCCTTGTGCTAGAAAACCCTTTCTTTTCTANAAATAAAAATTAAAAATATATTTTAAGGGTTCTAGCACATGTGTGATCGCACGCATCGTCCTTGTGCTAGAAAACCCTTTCTTTTCTATAAATAAAAATTAAAAATATATTTTAAGGGTTCTAGCACATGTGTGATCGCACGCATCGTCCTTGTGCTAGAAAAACCCTTTCTTTTCTATAAATAAAAATTAAAAATATATTTTAAGGATTCTAGCGCATGTGTGATCGCATGCATCCTCCTTGTGCTAGAAGACCTTTTCTTTTTCTTACATATAAATTACAAAAATACCAAAACATCCTTTCTCAAACAAACAATCAACTTTTCAGCCAGAACTATGTGATCCTTGATTCTCCATTCAAAGTGGAGATACGTAGGAGCAAGGCTAGTCCTTGTCATGCTCACTTTCCCAAGAAGCCAAATTTTCCAAACAAACTTTCCAAACAATTCTCCAAACAAATTTTCCAGACGATTCAAAGAACTACGTAACCCTGATTTCTCAGTATGACTGAGAATACGTAGGAGCAAGGTCAATCCTTGTTGGGCACAAAAGAACACAAAAAATATTTTGTTTTCTTTAGAGTTTTATTTTTTAGGGGAAATTAAACATTTTGCAAACCACATCAAATTCACGTACTTAGTTAAAGGTACTGCCTTAGGGCAGGCGTTGTGGGGGTGCTAACACCTTCCCCACACGTAACCGACTCCCGAACCCATAATTTGGTTTTGTAGACCTTGCCTTATCATTTTACGGTTTTTTCCGTAGTTTTCCAGAATAAACTATGGTGGCGACTCCAAACTCTTTTTTTCAAAATCGTTTTCTTTTGGATCGTCGTCGTCCCGTCGCGATTCCGGTTGCGACACTATGCAAACTTTGTCTTGAAGTTGTTTGTGGGTGCAGTCGAATGGGATGCGAAACAATTTAGGATTCTAACATTTGAACTCAACTCCATTTTCGCCATTCCTTATTTCGCCGTGTTGAAATAAGGCAGCAAGGTATGAGTTGTATATGTTTTTTGTGGCTGTGGCGTTCATGTCAAAAACTTCATTCTCGTAGGTGTTCATTTTCAGAGAGATGATGAAGTATGATGAAAGATGAAGTTAGAGCAATGTATTTTGTGAGTTGTGTGGATATCCATAACATAATTGTGGTTGTATTTATAGTGAAAAATGTGAAGTCCTTTTGGAGAGAATCTCTAAATAGTAATTGAAAATTACTTGAAAGGGACACAATATTGTGATGTCATTTAATTTTTATTTAATGAAAAAAAAGTACATCATAATGTTTGTCTATGTCTATCTATGTCCTCCAGTCCCACAAGTTGGTCTTCTTATTTGGCATTGCCCTCGTCTCTGTTGTTGTGGTGATTAAGTCTGCGTATTTTCGTCTTCATCCACATGCTAACTTTGAATTGACTGCTCTTCGTATTGGAAGTCCATGGTGGGTCGATAAACGTTTTGTGACGAAGACGCGTGTTAGAATGCAGACGGTGGAGTGCTTGTGGTAGTTCCAAACTGATTTGAAGGACCCGCAGAAAATGTTGACGGACCTGTGCCTAGTGGTGTTGATGGTGCAAAATAACCGTACGAGCTTCCCCCTTGAGTATACGGAGATGGATATGGATACTGCATGTGCTCAAAGGAAGACCTTTGTGGGACGTGGTCAGGCGGTGATGAACGGTATGCGGATGTTGGTTGAAAATGTTGTTCATGATCCATGTCATACTGTTCGAAACAATTTTGCGGTTATATTGGGTGCAAAAAACAAACATTAAAGAACGAAAAATATTAAAATTATTGTTGTAGCTCTTCGTCTGTTGAGTCATCTTGTATTGGAGCTATATACCGGATAATATGACTTATGTACCATTGCATATACTCTGAATCGTCACGCAAGTGACCATTTCTGTTGAATGCAACACCGGTAAAGATACGATTGTGTCGGTCATTCCATAAAGCAATCCACTGTTGATGGTGGTCTTGCCAATCCCAGTCTGCTCGTCCTCTTATATCTAATTTATGAACCTCATCGAGATTTAGCGGTGGTTGCGGTACAGGTTGTCGAAATTCGAATTGACGCACCACACGGTCTGACTGGTGGAATTCTACAACTGAGAAACATATTAGAGGCACAAGTGCTCGACAAGTGGGGGGGAGTTGGACTAGAATAATTTGACGAATTTCATTCCGTCTATATGGCGTCCATAAAAACTGAAAAAATATAATTAATTGTTAGATAAAAATGTTGTAGTATTTTTTCAAATTGCATATTCAAATGTTGAATACCTGTTTCGGTGAAAGGTCATCCAATTTTTGACGAAATTCTTGTACTGTTGCGGTGTCGTGCCGTCTTGTTTGTGTAGTTCGACACCATTTTTTCGCCAATGGGAAAACAGTACCGGCGGAGATGTCTTGCTGAGTAACCTCGTGTATTTGCGGAGAAAGACATGTTATTCTTTCCCATGCCCAAGACTGTAACAATATCATGCAGCCTCCGATATTGTCCTGATCGAGTCTTGTACCATGATCAAGGGCACGATACAAGCAGGAAAGAGCTGCAGATGCCCAACTATAGCTTCTAACGTTGTCCAAGTCAGCTAAAAGTGGAAGATACATCAAATGTACCATACTCGCAGATGTATCTGGCATTAGTATGCTGCCAATCACGATCAACATGTATGCTCTAGCGTATTGTTGAACAACCTCATCTGTGGCATCATAAGGTAATTGGCGAAACGTATTATTCAGCCACGACAATTTGATTCTGTTGCCTCTCACANTATTTTCTGGAGGAACATGTCCTAGTAGTTGTTCACAAAATAAATGTAGAGGTCCACTACTGATGCCANTCACAACATTACCTTCAATCGGAAGACCGAGTTGGAGTGCGACGTCTTCCAGTGTTATTGTACTTTCTCCTAGAGGGAAGTGGAAAGTATGAGTCTCAATTCTACACCTTTCCACAAAAGCAGTCACTAGTACGTGATTTATTTCCATATTTGATACTTTTAAAATATGGTCAAATTTGGCTGCTTGTAGGATGTTCATCACTCTTTCGTCGAGCTCGTCGAAATGCTTTGATATCCATATTGCATGTCTTCTCGGTCGAAGAACTCTTTCAGTTCCTTCCCAAATTGCCTTAACCACGTGCTTGTCTTGGAGACGCAAAAGAGACATATCAACTGGTAGATGACGTGCAAAAGCCATAACCAATAATTCTTGGTATGTGAAAAAAGAAGAGGAATGCANTTCTTTGTATTGTGAAACAATGCTTCTGCGAATTGTATTGCTGTAAGCAAAGAATCCTTCTGCGAATTGCTGCAAAGGTTCTCCCATCAATCAATTTATGGACTATGGAGCAAGGGAATTGATTCCCCTCACACTGTTNCCATGTGCAAAGTCTTCGAACATTATTGACATTGAATAATGTTGTTGAAAATTGNACCTTGAATTCATTTCAGCACGGAATGCAGACTCTCTCTCACGGACTCTCACAGACACATGCTCTGGGAATAGGAATCCTACACATTTCCTTTCCCAACAATAATAAATATTTCTTCTTCTTTTATTAAAAATAGATTTCGGTCTCCAAAAAATAAAAATAAAAAATAAATAAATGAAAGAAACCCTAAACCCATAAAAAATAATTTTAATAACAATTTTCTGAATTTTTAACAATTAAATAACCATTTTTGAATGAATTTGCAATGAAAAAAAAAATAAAAAATAGAAAAGTGAAGTCGAGTGGGGGTAGCACGACTTCAATAGATGAAGTCGTGCCACCCCACGACTTCACTTTTCTATTTTTTTATTTTTTATTTTTGCATTCAAAAATCAAATAAACAATGTTTTTAATGGAAAAAAAATTATACAATTTATTTTTCAACAACCAAAAATTATTAAAAAATTTAGCATAAACCTAAAACCTTA
>NW_014542367.1:454520-465761 GCF_000741045.1 Vigna radiata var. radiata | reverse complement strand
AAAAGCAACTTAATAAGTTTATTAAAAAATAAATATATACAATACTTCTATAACCTCTAAAGAATAAAACCATAAATTTATAACAATTTTCTATATTTTTTCTGAATTTTTAACAATTAAAAATACAAATTTNAATGAATTTTGAACGAAAAAAGAAAATAAAAAATACAAAAGTGAAGTCGTGGGGGGTAGCACGACTTCAATAGAAGATCTATATGCAACACTACCACATAGACCTGGCAAGGAAATGAAAGCTCAATGCATGCATGCTGTTATTTAATAAGGATAGTGAAAATAAAGTTTAACATTTCAATATATATACCAATAGTTAATCATTCCATTATTACGTTGTCCGTTATACACTTATTTGTGGTCTNGTAATCTTCTTCTTCACCTACCTCTATTGCTTTTCTATTGCTCCTCTATTGCTCTTCTATTGCTCTTGTATTACTCCTCTATTGCTCTTCTATTGCTTCCAACTTCAACTATTTCATAATGGCATCGTGGAACTTCGGAGCATCTTCATCATCACAAATCATTGATGAAGAACCAATGATATTGGATAATGTTGATGATTTTAGCACAGATGATGAATTGGACAACTTACTTCACGATCAACATAATGACGACGACCAAATAACACAGTCATCTCAGGTTGTCATTCCAGAACTGCATGACCGTATGCAATTCCAATCAAAGGAGGAAACTATTGCTGCAATCAAACAATATCACATCAGCAACGGTTACAAATACAGCGTACTTGAATCAAAGCCTATCATTTATGTTATTCGATGTGTAGAATACCACAATGGCTGTCAATGGCGCTTGAGGGCAGGCTATAGCAAAGTGCGTAAATATTGGGAAATCAAAAACATCGACGGCCAACATACTTGTTTCTCTAACATACTATCTCAAGATCATACAAATCTTGATAGTACTCACATTGCAACAATCATATCAAATTCTGTAAGGACAAACCCCTCAATTCCCATCAAGAGTTTGATTGCAGATATTAAAGCTCGATTCGGATATTCCGTGTCGTACAGAAAAGCTTGGATCGCAAAACAAAAGGCTCTTGCGATGGAGTTTGGTGATTGGGAAGAGTCTTATAACCCAGGTACAATTTTACAATGTACTGGTTCTCCAGTCGACATTGATGGAGAAATTGACAATAATTGCTACATTCTCGAAAGAGGTTTTTGGTCTTTCGGTCCTTGCATACAAGGATTCAAATATTGTAAACCCATTCTACAAGTCGATGGAACATTTTTAACGGGGAAATATCATGGAACTTTGCTGACCGCCATAGCTCAAGACGACAATAGAAATCTTTTCCCATTGGCATTTGCGATTGTAGAAGGTGAGACAAAGGAGGCCATGATATGGTTCTTTCAACTACTTCGAGAACATGTTTGCCCTGGACAAAATATTTGCATCATCACTGACAGAGGAAAGGGTATCTTATCCGCTTTAAGATTAGAAGAGGTTGGTTGGGAAGAAGATGGTATGAACTCTGTTTATTGCATACGTCATGTGGCCTCCAACTTCAACAACAAATTCAAAAATCAGGACCTGAAAAAACAATTCATCAATTTAGGTACTACCACTATCTATTTTACTGCCAATTTTAGTGTTGATATTTTCTTCAATTCATTTTCCATTTTTTTTGTTTATTTATTACGTCCTTACAGCTTACGAGGTCAAGCAACCCACTGTCACCACAAAGCTTACTGCACTAAGACACCAATACCCACAACAAGTTGCTTGGATAGATAAAATTCCATTACAAAAATGGTCTCAAGCTTTTGATGGAGGGAGAAGATATNGACATATGACCACTAATCTTGCTGAGTGCATGAACTCTGTTTTAAAGGGAGCACGTTCATTACCGATTTGTGCTCTCATCAGAAAAACATTTGAGAGGACACAATCATGGTTTGTTGAACGAGGATTAAAAGCAAACTACATGCTACAAGCAGGACACCAATTTCCTAAAGAAATTGCCGATATTATTAGGAAAAATCAACAACAATCTGCATATTGTCTTGTTCAGCGCTACAACCGTGAAAATTTAGAATTCGAAGTTAAAGAAATTTCAACACCTCACCAATATCGCCCACATCCAGTTTCCTATAAGGTCAGGCTAAATGAATGGTGGTGTGATTGTGGTCACTTCCAAGCTACTCGTCTCCCATGTCATCACGTTGTTGCTGTTTGTGCTAATTCTCATATACCACTAACCCAAGTAATCGACCCAGTGTACAATCTTACCAACATTTTCAAGGCATACAAAGTACAATTCCACCCAATCCAAAACGAAGATTATTGGTCTGCATATACAGGTCCAAACTTCATACCAGATCCTAAAATGCGACGCAAGGCATCCGGAAGACCATCTACAAATAGGATTCGTAATGAGATGGATCAGTCCACTCCAGATCAGACAAGAAAATGCTCTTACTGCCGCAACGAAGGTCATCATAGGGGAAATTGTCCATTTCGTCAATAGTTTTAATCTTACCATTTTGTAATCCATTCAAAAATTAATTAGTTAATGACAATTAATATTTCATTTCAATTTTCTTATACCTTTTCATTTTTTTATAAATTATAAGTTCGTCCTCTAACACAAAAAAGAAAAGAAATGTGTCTACAACACAGCTAAAACCTCATTCAACAATTAAACCACTCTGGTAATCGATTACCATTGCCTTGTAATCGATTACCAGGGGAATTTTTTGCCTATCACACACTGGTAAGCGATTACCATGCCAATTACACAATTCAAAGTGCTGGTAATCGATTACTGGGACCTTGTAATCGATTACTAGACTGATTTTTGTCTACAAAGCTGAAGTCGTGCAGGGGTGGCACGACTTTAGCCTTTCGTAATCGATTACAGCTCAAATGTAATCGATTACAACACACTGAAGTCGTTTTTGGGTGGCACGACTTCATCACTGTTCATATGAACAGTGTGAAGTCGTGCAATGGTGGCATGACTTCTCTTTTGGAAGTCGTCAGGGGGTAGCACGACTTCCCCATTTGCGTAATTTTTTGCAAATTTGCCTATTTCCGTAATTAATGGGTCAAATTTACCTATATCCGTACAAAAACCCATATATAGATATATCTCCCTCTCTGCAGAATACATATATAGTTTTTTCTGATACAAAATCAAGCTGAAAGCCTGAGACACACTATTCATGGATCTCTAAAACCAATGAATGAGTTGCTAAACATTCCAAGATCACGATGACACACAACACAAACCTACAGATACAAATTTTTGGTGGTCACATCGAATTGGTGAACGCGGTTGCTATATATATATATATATATATATGGATATTGAGGTGGCTGATTCAGAGAAGTGGAGAACCACCATGTGTTCTGCACAACCCCTCTTATTCAAAACTGAAGCACAAGTTGGATTTTTCTGTGAAGAGAAAAACACTGACATAGCAATCGTCATCAGCCACGGCGGCACATGTAGTAATATGGAGCACACCTTGCCCAGTTCAGCAACTTCCAACATTGTCCCTTTTTCTTATTGTTGGTGTTGTTTTTGTTTGATTCATTTCTGTTCAGCATCTCCCACTGTTAGGATTTGATATTCTTTTAGGTTTTAAGATTTTGTTTGTTATTATTTCTGTTTGTTATTATTCTGTGTATATAGTTGATAGATTAGATAGAATTATAATTAATTCTATTATAATCTTGATGTATAAATATTTGTATCTGCATTATGCAGAATTAAGATAATACACAAATAATTATTTGCTTTTATGTTTTTTCTCTCAACATGATTCTCATTATTTAAGATGGTATCAGAGCTCTTCAATTGAAGAGTTATGATGTGCCTCTCATCTTCATTCAATGCTTTCCCTTTCTTGATTTCTTTGTGTTTTTTACCAAACTAACTCATGGATGTCATTGATCATTACCACATGGCTGAAAATTGTTACAAAAGGAATTGCTATCCATCAGGATCTTCAGGATTCTCCTACAACAAAGGGGAAAGAGGAGGTCGAGGTTATTCATCAAATAAAGGAGGCTTTGGCAGAAGATCAAATTCAAGTTCATACAACTCAAAGGTTTGCACTTTTTGCAATATCACTGGACACACGGTTAATGAATGCTTTAAGAAGCATGGTTACCCTCCTGGGCATAAACTGCATAGACCTGTTATCACTCCTCAGCAATATCAACATTTGATAGCCCTCCTACAACAACAAACACAATTGGGATCCTCTACAACTACTTCCCACATCAATCAAATTGATACAACTTTCTCTCCAAATACTTCTTTTATAGGCAATGTGCTACGAGTTTCTCATGCTACAAACCATGCCATGTGGATTATAGATTCAGGAGCCAGTGATCATGTAACTTCTTCCTTACATCTATATTCATCCTATAAGGCTATTGATCCCATCACAGTAAAACTACCAAATGGACAACAAACCATAGCCTCATATTCTGGAACAGTAAAGATTAATGATTCTTTATCTATTTCTAATGTCCTATATCTTCCACAATTTAATTTCAATCTTATATCTGTTTCCAAGCTTACCACAGTCCATAATTGTCAACTAATATTTCTTGAAAATCAATGTTTTATACAGGACAGACACACCAAGAGGATGATTGGTATAGTTGATGCTCAAGATGGGTTATATACACTCAAGACCTCTTTTATCTCCATCAACACCACAATTTGTAATAAGGAAGCCATTGATATTTGGCATTATAGATTAGGCCACCCCTCCCATGAGAGATTACGTGTAATGCAACAGTTATATCCTATGATTAATTTTGATCACTCTTTTATTTGTACTCCTTGTCATATGGCTAAACAAAGAAAACCTTCTTTTCCTCATGGTACTTCTCAAGCTTCTTCTATTTTTTCTTTATTACATGTTGATATTTGGGGCCCTTGTGCTGCTACTTCCATTCATGGTCATAAATATTTTTTAACCATTGTTGATGATTTTTCTAGATTTGTATGGGTGTTTCCTTTAATCTCAAAAGCTGAAACTCAGTCACATTTACAATCTTTCATTACCTATGCTGAAAGACAGTTTAAAACTAAGGTCCTAAGCATTAGATCTGACAATGGAACTGAGTTTATTATGGCCGAATTTTATAAAAATACTGGAATTGTTCATCAAACAACTTGTGTGGAAACCCCTCAGCACAATGGCTTAGTTGAGAGAAAACACCAGCACTTATTAAATGTTACCCACTCCCTCCTTTTTCAAGCACACTTACCAAACATTTTCTGGTCTTATGCTCTTATTCATGCCTCTACCCTCATAAATTACCTTCCCACTCCTCTCCTAAATAACCATTCTCCACACCAAAAATTATACAGTTCTCTTTTTGATATTACCACTCTTAAAGTTTTTGGTTGCCTTTGCTTTGTCAACACCTTGTCAAACAATAGACATAAACTTGATCCAAGAGCCTTAACCGCTATTTTCCTTGGCTATAAACCGCACAAAAAAGGCTTTATCACCTTCAACCTCAAAACCAGGGCCATTGAGATTTCTAGAAATGTTGTCTTTCATGAAAGTTGTTTTCTCTACCACAATGAGTCATACACCACTCCTAATTCCCATCTTGTCACCCACCCACCTTTGTTCTATATTGACCAATGTATACCCACGTCTCATACAGATACTTCGCATCCTTCTCCGCCCAGTTCACCTCACTTGAATGTCCTCATACTCACATGCCCTCATATCATGCCTTAGTTTCAGCAACTCTGAAATTTTGTTTCCCAAACATTCATCATCTACTTAAGCAACTCTGTACCTTTTTCTTTGAACTCTAATTTCACTTCAACCATGTTTTCCCTATCTTACAGAATGAGCCACAAAAATGCTTAACCAAAATCCTTAACATGAACAATCTTTACAAAGTCATATTTCAATATCTCCCTCGGCTTAACTTTTTTAAATTTTGAATTTATTTATGACAAAAAATTTCAAAAACATTTTTGTTTGAATGAACTTGCTCATGTCTAATTTCTGACATTTATTTCCAGAAAACAATCTGCATAACAAGGTAGCAAAATCAAGTGTATAGCAAGAAATCATTCATTTTAAACCATCAGCTTCGAAAAACACTTAAATTTAACTGCATATTTTCTCAAATCTGTTTAAATTCAAATTTGATACAAGATGCTATCATTTCTTCTACAAGATGCCGGATAAGTACATTTGAGTGCCCCTCATTAGTAAACTACATTTGAATTCTGAAGTGGCCAAACTCGTGAGTGTCGGATCGTTATGATTGACAAACGAACTCACAGCATTATGATACATGATCTCATTATCATAGCAAAATTATAGGAGACGGCACTATGAAATATCTATCTGCTTCTGTTGAACGGATGTGGCGATCGAAAATCATTAAGATTCGGTGAAAAGATACTTAAGTAGGGGAGCAACAACTGTTATGCTTAAACTGTTCCCAAACAAGGCATACCTATAAAAGAAAAAACAACAGTAGTATAATAAAACACAAGCAATAAATACATAAAAGTATATAACTCAGCAATCTGACCTATTAATAGTGTTTTAGTGTAAAACAGAGCATTTGAAATTAATAAGTCAACAACTAATCACTAAAAAGTTAAAATAAGGGATTCCTTCGAGGAATGCAAAAATATCATTCAATACCTTTGATGTTGATGACACATACACCACTAGGCGATGAGGTCCATATTCCAAGTAATTCGAACAACTATATTAAGATATTTCGATGACAAACTTAAATACAAAAGGTGAGCACAACTTAAGTCAACAAGAAGAAGGCTTCCACAAGAAACCTCTGAAAGGCTCTGTTATAGGGCCCAACAAAATTTCATTTCATTCCAGATAAAGCAGAGGACATAAAAACTAGAATATCAATTTTAAAACAATTAAGAAAAGAAATTGCAAAAAATCATAGTTATATGATCATATTCCAGAACATAATTCCTATTTCCAGATGATTCCTCCATAATATAAAATACATCCCACAACAAAAGACTATGCCAAGGATAAAAACACTACGAGACAAAAATAACGAACCCTGGAATATGGAATTCCAAACTGTAAAGGGGTTAGAATGAACTCCTGTGTCATAAAATCTGTCTTTTCCAATATTTCGACCAGTGTTCCATGTGTATCAGAAGTATGTAACCAAGGAATAAAACAGGAAAACAATTAATAGAAGAAATAATTATAAATAATTTGGAGTCTTGGCTAATAACTATAAGTTCAATCAAACAAGACAAACCTCAAATCCAACAACATTTTCTATAAATATCATATTTGGAGGTTTCAATAGAAATGGCAAGAGCTCAAGAATATGAAGAAAAGAAAATGCTCGGGCATCTCTAGTGTCCTTCTCAAGACCTAGCACAAGATCATTGAGTAAGTTTTTGTCAAACAAAGAAAAAGGTAACCCATAATATTTGAAGATGAAAAACTCACCTTGTCGTGTATAAGGTTGGCAAGGAGGAGAAAGAAGCCATGCATCGGCACCATACTTGTCCAGATCAGCAGCAGTCAGGCATTGAATATCTCCCTAAATCAGCAAGCATAAGTTAATAAAGCAATAATGTTACTTTGACACGCTGAAGGGGCGACCCAAAATCTCTGAAACTGCCGAAGGGTAAATGAGTCATTTGCTTACTAAATGAAACGCTGCCTTTTTTGTCTTTGTGATTTCACTTTGCTTTCATTTGACTCATTTTCACTTTGGTAACGATACGTTGACAACAGTTTTTTGCCAACGAATTGCCAACGCCAGTTGTCAGCGTTGGATTGGTCCTTTTATTTGATTTTTTTTTAATTTGAAAACAGATTTCAAAAAGGGCAGTTTATGTTATTCCGAAACTGCCCTGGGTCGTTTTGAGAAATCTTTCTACCTGGTAGCGTTGTCTTTCTCTACATTTTAGGTTTTGGTTTTTGGTTTGAAACGCTCTCTTCGAATTTTAGGTTTTCGGTTTGAAGCGCTCTCTCTCTCTTTGCATTTTAGCTTTTCGTTCTCGCAGGCAAAGGTTTGGAAGCTGTGTGTGTCTCTCCATTTTAGGTTTTGTTTTTTCTTTGAAGCCCCATGTCCATCCATTGGAGCTTTTCGTTCTCGTTTGTAGGTATTGCATTAAGTGTGTTAACTTTGTTGAAGGTGTCGAAGTGGTAAGGGATTTCGTTCGTGGTTGGGTTTGACATTTGAGTTCGACATTACGGTTGGGTGGTCATTGGGTTTGTATTTCGTGGAAGTTGTTACCTTTTTTATGCCATGGATTCTTCCCTTGACATTGACTCTTCCAACAAGGTACGAACATTATGCCATGGCTTCTTCCCTTGACATTGACTCTTCCATTTTGGTTTTGAGGGTTTTGATTTTTGGTTAGGTTGTGCGTGTGTGTTTGGATTTATGTTGGTTATTTGTTAAGAAAAAAATATAAAGTGTTAATTTTAACTCATGGGAGAAGAGCAATTGATTTTGTTTCATATTCTATGTTTATATTTTTTTGCAGTTATATGTTCGCCACTCTATGAAAACAAAGTTTGCAGTGGCTTGCCATTTGGGCTCAACAGTCTCCAGAAAAATTTTCCTTGCAATCGAGGTGTTGGAAGATGTAAGTTTGACTTTCACATAATTTTACTGTTACTGAAGGACTTCTATGCCTTCCTTTTTCATTAAAGATGCCATTACCTTGAAATTTCTACTAAATATTTTTAAAATATGAGGATTTGGCCGTTGTTGATAATGATTTAAGGTCACATGTGCATTATTCTTAGCTTACATTGGTCGAATGAAGTGAAGGAGATATATGCCATGACTTGTGACAGAAATAAAGTTGTTAAATGAAGTTTTTAACCATTATGAAAACCTTCTTTTCTGGTTGTGACAGAGGTTCTACAACAAGAAAAACCCTTTGAATATTGTCTGAAAATAATTATCACAGAGACAACATACACTGATGGAGTCAAATTTATAGATAGAAAAACATTCAGTTTCAACTATTTAATTAAAAGTGACAAATTAACAGTCAACAAATATTGGAAACAAGTTTAAAGCATAAAAAAAAAGCAAAAGAATCAAATACAGATCAAGAAGATTGTCATCTTATAGTGTTTTTCTGACATATCATGTTAGTGTCATTAATATTATTGAAACATAGACTATGTTTATATTTTGATGAAAAATATTTACAAGTCTCAAAACAAACTGCATAACAGTTACTTCTTTCAATAAATATTTACTATTTAAGTTTATGTTAAGCAACAATTGGCAAGTTGATATTTTTATGTAGTATTGTCTATAACCTTGTGTGATTTAACCTTGTAACAGAAAAGATAATGATAAAGTTGGCGTATAGCAAAACAATGGTGATGCAGATGCAGCCAAAACCAGCCCACCATTTACTCCCAGACTCCTCCAATTTTCATCACTCATCATTTCAATAATTAAATCCTTCTGCAGGATTCATACTTACATAACTAACATTTATGATCATTTCTTGTTTACTATATGATATCATGAATATATATATATATATATATATATATATATATATATATATATATATTAAAAAATATTAAAATATGATAAGAATCGGAAGCTGCTTTGATTAGCTTCTTGTAGAATCAACTGCTGCTTTTAAAGAAAATTTATTCTTATGATTGTAAACAAACATAAATTAGATTCTTCTTTTTTAACATGTCTAAATAATAATCACTAGAACTTTTTTTTATTTAAAAATCACTTCATTACTAATTACTAATATTAAGCCAGAGGTGCATAATCATCTTAGAGGTTGGAGATTATATCAAACTACAAGTTGCACAATTTAGGTATCTTGTTTGAATGAATGGTTTTATACAATGATAATTGTCATGAATTTGCAAATGCTTGATGATTGTGGTGCATCAAGGAAAGAAATGAGTGAGGCATTTGTGAAAGCATCAGTTAATCCAACTGGCGAGGATTTGAAGAAACGAAGAAAGTCAACAAGAAATATGAAACACCAAAAACATATTGATGGTGCTTTAAAGGAATAAGATGCTCTAATTGAAGAACTTGAAGAAGAGTTATCTGCATTGCAGGCCGAGCTGCTTGAAGCGAATAATAAAGATATTGGTGATTACAGTACACCATGTAAAGAACATGACAATTACAATGACTTTGCATGTGAGGGAGGAATTTACAACCATGAAACCGTTATGAAGAAAGGACTACGCCGAAAGCGTTAGAAAAGCAAAGCTTGTAGAACTCCCTACATTGGATATAGCCCAAGACTTTATTTATCTATGTAATTTGTATTTGGAACAATTATTTTGATTCTTAATAAATAAATAAAGTGGTTATTCGAATTATGAATGTTATTTTAATTCCATTTGTTGTTTGATAGTATTATTTAATAGTTATCCTTTGTGATTGTTATAACAAATGTCCAATTCTCTCACCCCTATATGGATGGAAGACCAAGTACAGGTGTTCCTAGGTTCAGAGGGGACATCCTACACCATTGACACATGTCTGATGCACGTGTAATGTATTACAGGAGCCTTGTAATCGCTTACCAGTGGAAAAATCCACTTTCTGTTTTTTGACTGGTAAGCAATTACAGCCACTCTATAATCGATTACACGGGCACATAAGTCACAAAGTCGCTCTTCCTCACACATGCACTTGGATAAAAGACCTCACAAACCCCTAACCAATTGTTGGTCCTCAAAAAATAACCAGTAATCTCAAAATCATAACTTAAATTCTAACCAAGTCAGTACCCACCACACACTGGGGAGCCCCCTCTACCAGAGGTAGGGAGCAGCGTTTGACTTTTGGTACAGAGGCACTGGTAAGCGATTACAGCCTGTCTGTAATCGCTTGCACAGGCACATAAGTCACAAAGTCCCTCTTCCTCACACATGCACCTGGATAAAAAAACCAAACAAACCCTTAACCAGTTGTTGGTCCTCAAAAAACAACCAGTAATCTCAAAATCATAACTTAAATTCTAACCAAGTCAGTACCCACCACACACTGGGGAGCCCCCTCTACCAGAGGTAGGGAGCAACGTTGGACTTTTGGTACAAAGACATTGGTAAGCAATTATAGCCACTATGTAATCGATTACACAGGCACATAAGTCACAAAGTCCATCTTCCTCACACATGCACTTGGACAAAAAACCACACAAACCCCTAACCAGTTGTTGGTCCTCAAAAAACAACC
>NW_014542367.1:432746-452335 GCF_000741045.1 Vigna radiata var. radiata | reverse complement strand
AGTACCCACCACACACTAGGGAGCGCCCTCAACCAGAGGCAAGGAGGAGCGTTGGACTTTTGGTACAGAGGCACTGGTAAGTCATTACAGTCTGTAATCGCTTACACAGGCACATAAGTCACAAAGTCCCTCTTCCTCACACATGCAGTTGGATAAAAAACCTCACAAACCCATAACCAGTTGTTGGTCCTCAAAAAACAACCAGTAATCTCAAAATCATAACTTATATTCTAACCAAGTCAGTACCCACCACACACTAGGGAGCCCCCTCTACCAGAGGTAGGGAGCAATGTTGAACTTTTGGTACAAAGGCACTGGTAAGCGATTACAACCTACACAGACACATGAGTCACAAAGTCCCTCTTCCTCACACATGAACTTGGATAAAAAACCACACAAACCCCTAACTAGTTGTTGGTCCTAAAAAAAAACCAGTAATCTCAAAATCATAACTTAAATTCTAACCAAGTGAGTATCCACCACACACTGGGGAGGTTTTTTTGTGGAGGGTGTTATCCTCTTTTATTAATAACTATTATTTTGTAGAGGTTTAAAACCTCCTTTATTTATAACTACTCACCTACATTTATAATTTCTTAATTTAATTAAATTTATTTTTTATAATAAGAAATAAATAAAATATATTAAATTGTAAAGTATACAAAAATTAATCAAAATTAATTTTATTAATGAATTAATATAAATTAAATTAGTTTACAATTATATTGTAAATATAAAAGAATACATAATATTTAATTAATATTGCAAGATTTACTACAACATCTAACATAGTCAAAAACAACTCGACTGATTGAAAACATATATACTAAGGTTGATGACTTAAACAAAATTCAAAATAAAAGTTTAACACAACTTCATTTCTTCAACTACTTCCTTTAAACTCATTCTTCTAGTGCCACTTGTTTTCAAATTTTCTTTAATTTGATTCTAACATGATTCCAATAGTATGCCCACTCCAAATCAGTGTCCATAAGCTCCTTTGCTTCCATTGCTTTCACCTGCGTTTAATTCCAAACATAATGTTCTTACTGAAGGGAAAAAACTTTAATTTAAAATGGCATCGAAGTTTTGCATTTGGATCCTCTTCCACAGTAAATCCATTCTTCCTTAAATGAGAATAAAAATGTATGTTACTTATCACACTAAAGCTATAAAGCAAAAACGAGACAAAAGTATAAAAATTTATGTTACTTATCACACTAAACCTATAGAAGCAAAAATAAGACAAAAGTATACCACAATGAAACTTCATAACTAGAAAACTTAATTCAATTTCAATGAAACCTCCATATACAAAAGTAACCAGCACTACAAAATATGCTAGATTAACAAAAATTATCAGATTAAAGGTATACTCTTTCCTAAAGAAGAGTTGAAGAAAGTGTTGCTCGCATTTTTCAATTTGAAAAAGTAGATTATACTAGAATTTGAACCACTTAGTAACCACATGGAAATAAAGAGATTCATATTATTNCAACCCCAATATTAAACTAGAAAAGAAAATGAAAATAAACAACTTTAAAATATGAGAGATAATAAAAACTATGAGAGATAATAAAAAAAATTAAATAAGTTATCATCCATAAGCTAATTTATACTTACAATTTAAAATTTCTAAAATAAACAACTTTAATATATAACTATTTTTATAATTCATCAAATTAATTATAAACTAATAAGGTAAGTTAATAATTGATTTATATGTACATTACCAAGGTCATTCCTGTTATACGTATTCTATATTAAGTCATATTTCAAACTTACTTTCTAAACTATTTTTTTTTTTAAATATAAGCAACTCTGTACCAGTTTCTATTATTTTTCAATGTACTTTAACTTAATTTACCACTTAACATGTCTAAGAGAAACATAAATAAAAATATCTTAAAGTGAAGTAATTTAAAAATATCCATATAATTCAATATTGCAAAAAGACTACATAAAATCCTTATTAGTTACCACTCAAAACCTCAACTCATCCAACCTACCTATTTATTCAGACTAATATTCAGAACATCAGAAAAGAATCATGCCATTTACATTAATGTGCCAATATATTCAGACCACACAAAATGATACTAATTCGGACATATTACCTATTTATTCTAATTTAGAACACCATATATTATATATACTATTTCCAATGTTTCTCTTGCAACCATGATAACTGAAAAGAAAAGAATCAGCATAACCTCACCTTGAGGAGTTCAGATGACCGAAAACCATCAAGCCACAACAAGCACCTATCAGCAGGCGTTTTCCACAAAACCTTGGGAGAAAAACCGCTTTCTAAACCACGGTCAAACCACAAAAATATGGGGAAATGGGTAAACACATCCAATGCGCGATACATAGTGCTTCCAAATGAAAAAACCACAATCAAAGCAAGAAACCATAGGAGTGTGCGAATACATTAACAAAACCACAGTAGTTTACGGAAAAACAATACCTTTGGAGAAATGACGCCAACAAAACCACTTGCTAACCAAAGAGGAAGGAACAATGCATCCAAGCGACAAAGGAACAACGACGCCGGCAGAAAAACGAGAGCTTTGGAGAAATGGAGCACAAAAAGCACTTCAATGATGTAGAGAGAGACGGTGAACGGTGGACCCAAGCGACGAACGAACAACGATGAACGGAGAACCACTTCAATGGTGGAGAGAGTTTCGAAGAAAGGAACTTCAATGGCGGAAAGAGAGTTTTGAAGGATCTCTCGGTAAAAGGAGAGAGAGAGTTTCGAAAAGAGGGAGAGGGAGTTTCGTAGGGTCAGGGTTTCACAAATTAAAAAGCGCCAAAAGGTTTCTGAATATTATTCCAAAAACACCCTTCAAAACAAGATAAATCTTTAAATAAAATTTAATAAAAACAACCAATGACAATGCGACATGTGTCGTTGTCAAATTGTTATCAAAACTCTGTTGTCAAAGAAACGTTTTCCTTTCACTTTTGTCACAAATTCATTTTCGAAAATTCATTGTTGTAGCTCTGTTAAGGTTGGAGCTGAGAACGCAAGAAGTGGAAGAGCAAGTGTTCGGAGGTGGAGAACCCAAGAAGTAGAGCTGATAGAGAATGCGAGAACCATGGGTGCCACTTAATCGGAGGTGGACGTCATCTTCGGAAATTAACCATGGTTGTTTCAAAGAAATGTTTTGAACAATAAAAGTAATCTAATAAGACATAAACAAAATAATTTACAAAAAGAGTAAACAATACCGAGAGGACATATTGTTGAAACAATTCAAAATATATTGTAAATTCATCTAAACGATAAATGTAATTTTTAAAATATCTAATTATTTAGTAGGTGTTTAAACTGTTTGTGATTTTCAAATATGTCTCTAAACTATTTCTTTTCTTAATTTAATTGTAAAACTAGAATCGTAATCTTTGGAATTATTTTTTACCTCTTTAAAATTGTTATACATTTATAATCTGTGAAAGATTTTCAAAATTACAAAAACCCATATAAAAACAATTATATGATAAAGACTTAACTAAAAAAAATAATTAAAAAATCATAAAGAATTAAATAACCTAACTACTAACTTAACTTTCTCAAACTCAATATCAACTTGAATGCAGTCAAATAAATTATACGATAGTTGTAGGAAGCAAGTTGTATAAACAATGGCTGATAAGAACATTGAATCCTATAAGAGTGAGATATTGTATTTGTATGCAAAATCATTGAATAGAGAAGTTAAACTACATGGAGTATAGGATAAGATCCAGCCAACAAAAAGTGGAAAAAAAACAGTGTCAACTTGTGTCATAACAAAATACAAAAGTACTACAATACATGTGCTGTTAAAGTCAAATTTGAGAGAAGGAAGTGTTGATAGTTTTATTAACTTCTCTATCCATCTCCATATATCCTGCACATTTTACAAAATACAATCAACATCACGGTTAAAAATATGAGTGCAAAAGTTAAGAAAATATAAGTTTAAATACAATTTCAAGTAGTGCTTTTACTTAAGAAGACTATTGTACATTATCACTTTTTAAGGGTTGGACATTCGTATTAACTGCTCAAAGATGGTAATTTTTTCTTTAACGATTTCATTCATCTATTAACATTCAGTTTATATTTTAGTGTGATATTTTCTTAGTGTGATAATTAAAAAAAAAACAGAGTTGAACCCAAAAGATTAGTTTATCATGTAAAAGACATAAATAGTTGAATACTATATATACCACATTCTATGTGGGGGCTTAAATGGAATGATAGAAGAATTTGATAACAAATCTAACATAGGGTTGAATTAGATTTGAAGTGTGATGGAGAAATTGGTTGAAGATTTCACCGACCAGCAGGGATCTAGTTTGGTGAAACATAGTTCTTTTAAGGAAGCAAATGTTGGTTAGCAATGATAGATATATGCATTGCAATCAGTGAGTGTTTGAGGTCTACCTATTCCATATCAATGCTTTATAAATAATGGACAGGATTTAGCTACCACTACCATTTCTGTGGACAAAAGTTTGTTACGTACAAAACATATCTCTCAAGACAAGAATATAATGTTTTCAATTAAATAAGTCTCACTGGAGACTCAGCTATATGTCTCACTCCATCTAAACAAGACCAAGCACCTCTTGACAGAGTGACAGGTTATCTCCCACAAAAATTCATAGACAATGAAACTGCATTGTTTATTCTTTTGGTAGCCTCCTTCTTGGGAAACTTTTTTTAATTCACGTTTGTTGGGTCTCATCTTAACCTTTAGAGATAAAGTTTTCCTTGTATAAAGTCGTATATTATAGCCTATCTTGTACTTTTGCAACATCAAAAAACAAGGATACTCGTTATCAGCATGATTTTAGTCAGAAGAAAAAGAAGTAATTATACATCTAAATAGTTTAGGTAACATTGCTCAAAATTCCATATATTTAAATAATTAATATATTGAAAGGGAAAATTTGAAGGGGAGGATAGGTGCAGAAGGTGACTTACTATTGGAGGTCTTTTAAAGAAGAATAGAATTCATCTAAATTCCCATGTCTCAAACAAGGGATGTCTCACCATGTCTTTCTTTCTTTCTCTCCCTATACATCTTAGTTTTAATATCTTATTCTTAAGCATAATAATTCTTTGACACGCCTAATAAAATTTACATTCTTTGACACCGCTAATCCATACAATCCATGTTCGCCCTAATTAGCGTCATAACATTTCAAAACCGTTTTCATTTAAACATGTAACCCAACATACCATACTCTAATGTTCTAGTTCATAACCATTTCAAATATTAATATCCAACCTGAAAAACGAAACGCGAAATCAAAAGCGCAACCATAATATAATTCAAAAGCGAAACACGAATTCAAAATAGAATAACCTACTCCCACTTAGGAGAGATAAAAAAACAAAACCTACCTCAAATTTACAATCGACAGACAAGATTGGGAGTGGCACCAGAATTTGATTTTTTTAATTATAAAACATATAATTATAATAATTGTAAAACAATTTGGATTCAACCATTGTTGTGTTTTATTATACAGTGATTTGTCACATAACATATGTGAGTGAGTGGATATGTGTGAATAGATAAATTTGTGTGAGTGGGTGGATGTGTGCATCAAAAAAGTGTGTGCATCAAAATTTTCTTAAATTAGAAAATCAGACCAAATTTGCACAACCATAATTTAAATAACGACATCTACCACTAAGTCTCAACCTATCATTAAGTTTACGAATCTAGAACACTATTTTCTTTATGTTCATTTTTGGGGTTATTTTTATATAAAATGTCAATTATATTATTATATTTAAGTTCTTGTAATTATACTACTATTCACAAATTTTAATTAATTTTACTGTCTTTCGTATTTAAAAAAAAAAATATAGAAATTAATTATATAGAACTAGTGAAACTATTATTATAATTACTTTTTATATTATTATTATTATTATTATTATTATTATTATTATTATTATTATTATTATTATTATTATTATTATTATTATTATTATTATTATTATCTAGTTCCATATGTTTTACGATAAATAATTATGAAATTAAATATAAATAAATTTTATAATTTTATTGTGGTAGTTTTTTATTTATTTTATAAGTAATATTTAATTAAAAAAGTAGTTAAGTTTAAAAAAATATCAAATGAAATAATTTTGTTAATTTAAACAAGTGATTACTTAAAAATAATATTAATAAAATAATTATTTTAATTTAAAAAATACATATTTAAAAAATAAAATTGAAAAACAAATGTCAAGAATACAATTCAATCAACAAATTCTGGGCTAATGATCTTACAACACAAGCAAGTGCATAGCGGAATGGTTGCATGTCGTGAAAACTTTCAAGGAGTTGTTGAGATTAGTCTAGTTGTCTCATCAATGAATTTAACCTAATGAAGACTGAATTTCGTGCTAGCCGCCATATATTTTCTGCAAAGTACGATAAACATTTGCAAAACTATAATTCAAGCATAAGGAGAAAATAAAGTAAAACAATGTGTAACAAAAGCTTTCATAATTCACAATGTAAATATGAATTATTCTTCATAATATTGTTCCAATGTGCTGGAAAGGTTTTAAGAATTCATTATCTAATATATGTGACTGACTATTATATTGTCTTTATCAATCATAATTTATGATAACTACTCACCTCAAGTCTGGTTGATAAAATTAGAAAATGTTTCTTTAACACCTTTATTTAATACAAATTTGATATCGGCCAAATGTCAAATTTCTATTGGCTTTTTTCTTTTAAATGGAAATGGGTTTTTTAAAAACTGACGAGGGTAGAATAGAAATTCTGAAGATATGAAATTTCGTTTGGCGGTTCCTTTTTTTTCTCTTTCACTTTGTTTCTGAAGCTTCTTGTCTCCCATTACTCTTTCCATTCCCGGTTGCTTCATCTCTCCAATCCTTTGGTTTCTCCGTTGCACCGTTCGTCTCATCTCAACCCAGAAAAGGCTATCTTTCGCAAGGTAAGCTCTATTTCCTCCATCAGCTTTTTGGATGGCTTTGGTGTTGTGTGTGTTTTTTCATTTTGTCCCCTTCTCGCATTGTGTGGGTTCTCTTTCTGTATCATTTCGTCCCCTTCTCGCATTGTTCTCTTTGGCGTTATTTATTCATTTTGTGTTTTGTGAACCCTAAGCCACCATTATTTTTTGGTCTCTTTCGTGTTTTCATTTTTTGTATAGTTGCAATGGCTTCCGGAATCCCAAAGGTAAGTTAAAGTTTTGGTCTTTTATTTAGTTGCATTTTTTTGGTTAGTAATAACAATCTTTTCATTATTTTTTGATTGGGAGAATATGACAAGTACAATATTTTCATTATTTTTTGATGATTTGGTTGATATAACAAGTACAATATTTTCATTTCAGGAGGAATTGCTTGCAATCAGAAAGCGATATGTACGTGAATGGATCCTGGACGACGAGAACATAAGACTACTGGATGCGCTAGAGGTCTATGGATTGTTGTAGGGTAGTTGTCCAGTGTAAAAATGTAGTGTAGTTTAGTTTGTTTTGATAGGATAGTTGTCATGACAATGTACTTTTTATATGAAGTCAGTGTACTTTTCGTTTTATATATATGAAGGCATTGTACAACTTCTTATTGGAATAAGATTGTTTTATATTTTTGAAGACATTGTACAAATTGTTATTACAATAAGATGATTGATTTCAAGATTGCTTATGTGCAATGTAGAAATGATTGTTGATTGATGATTGATGTCCAAGTTTTTGTTATGTGCAATGTATGAAAGTTCCATAGCAATTAAGGCCAAGTATTGAAATCTGTGCATCAAGAAAGACCCTTGTAATCATTTACAAGAGGTTGGTAATCGTTTACGCGAGCCTTTTTTCTGTTTTGGACATCCTGTTGCACTGAAGGAACCACCTGTGGTAACGTGGGGGACCACAGGGGATTTTGGGTGTTTTTGAAGACAACTTGACTGGTTTTTGGTATAACTGTGAGTGTAGGGTTGGATGTGATGCTTGGGAAACCCCATGATGTAAAACGGGTCCATCCAGGGTGATGACATGAACCTTGGTGAAGTTCAGTGAAATCTGCCACATAAAACACTCTTGTAATCATTTACAAGAGGATTGTAATTGATTACGCGAGCCATATTCTCGTTTTGGACATCATGTTGTACTAAATGAACCACCTGTGCTAACGTGGGGGACCACGGGAAATTTTGGGTGTTTTTTAAGACAACTTGACTTGTTTTTGGTATAAGTGTGAGTCTAGGGTTGGATGTGATGCTTGGGAAACCCCATGATGTAAAAGGGGTCCACCCAGGGTGATGACATGAACCTTGGTGAAGTTCAGTGAAATCTGCCACATAAAACACTCGTGTAATCGTTTAGAAGAGGCTTGTAGTCGATTACGCGAGCCATATTCCCGTTTTGGACATCTTGTTGTACTGAAGGAACCACCAGTGGTAACGTGGGGGACCATGGGTGATTTTGGGTGTTTTTTAAGACAACTTGACTTGTTTTTGGTATAAGTGTGAGTCTAGGGTTGGATGTGATGCTTGGGAAATCCCATGATGTAGGAGGGGTCCACCCAGGGTGATGACACAAACCTTGGTGAAGTTCACTGAAATCTACAACATAAAACACTCCTGTAATCGATTACAATAGGCTTGTAATCGATTATGCGAGCCATATTCCTGTTTTGGACATCCTGTTGGACTGAAGGAACCACCGGTGGTAACGTGGGAGACCACGGGTGATTTTTGGTGTTTTTTAAGACAACTTAGCTTGTTTTTGGTATAAGTGTGAGTCTAGGGTTGGATGTGATGCTTGGGAAACCCCATGATGTAGAAGGGGTCTACCCAGGGTGATGACACGAACCTTGGTGAAGTTCACTAAAATCTGCCTCATAAAACATTCTTGTGATCGATTACAATAGGCTTGTAATCGATTACGCGAGACATATTCCTGTTTTGGACATCCTGTTGTACTAAAGGAGCCACCTGTGGTAACATTGGGGACCACGGGTGATTTTGGGTGTTAAACAAGTTGTCCATAACCTGAATAGCACTCGTTTACAAGGCCATTGTAAACGATTACATTGCACACTTTACCACCATTATTTTCACCAATTCAACTATATTCATCAAATCACAACCATTAATTCATTTTTTTCCCTAAACAGTATCACTTGGAAATCAAATTATAAAGCACTTCAATAAAAGACACATTTTATTTCCAATTACATAAATGTGTTGAACCAAACATGGATGTTCTATATATTGAACCAAATAGGTTTAATTACAACATCTTTTTCTTATCCTAACACTCAAGTCTAATACAATAATTAGTCATTTTTCTTTCTAACTACTACATTTCCGGTGTATGGTGTCCTAAGTGTTTGTCTCTTAAAACGCTTTCTTGAACCAATCTTAACATAAGTCTTCAGTTATGATTGGTTGTTGGACATTCCACCCGGTGCATTTGGCGACATTGCACCTTCTTCATTGTTGCACATTCCACCTGCTTCCTCGGTCGACACTCCAACAGGTGAAACAAATGCATAGTTAGTGTCACTAAATGCTTGTGGACGTCCAATACTTTCTACACCATCATCTGCACTTGACCTTTTAGATGTTCTTCTGGCCTTCTCTTCCTCCAACTCTGCCTCTAAGACATTCACCTTCCTTTTAAGCTCTTCAATTAAAGATTTATGATCCTTTGAAGTGCGCATTAAACTCTCTCTGCGTTTTTTTTAAGCAATTTCTTTCTTCGTTGCTCTTCATAGCTTTTTGGTGGTGATTGTTTTTCTATCACATCCTTGTCATCCTTCATTACACACCAATTTCACATGAACCTGAAATTTAACAACATATAATATGTTATATAACTACTATGAATATAAAATAACATTCAAAAGTACAAAAAAATCAAACACATACCACACCCATCTNNAAAACACGTTTGACAATGTTGTCTCGAACATTTGTATTCATCCAGTGCAAGATCCTTGGAAATTTCTCTATTGCACCTTCAGGAGCCATGAAATGCTCACAAAACCAAACCTATAAAACATGTCATTGTTCAAAATTACTCATAATCAAATAACAAATAATCCAAACTTTAGTTGTGAAATGTGTACCTGNAACATGTACACACANCCATCAACATAAACATTGCTTCTAGCTTTNCCTTNCTTCANAGAATNNGAAGCTTTACTCAAATTTTCTAACAAATAACGATAAACTAAACTACCCCAACAGTAATTACTCAGACCACTCAAGTCATCAACAATTTCAAACAGTACAGGAAGAACTCGTCCANTANGATTTGGGAATAAAATCTCACATATCNCNANCAAGATGTACAAGCTACANAAATGCTCACAAGGTATGGTTTTTTTATGTTCTTTCAACAAGAATTTGAAAATGAAATTCAAATCCTTAATTTCCTTACCTAAGTATTTGACACATTTTCTACTACTCACTGCAAAATCCTTCAAGTTTATACTTTTACCATTTAAACTCAACCCTATTCCTGAACAAAATTCGTTTTCATTGATATCGAAAACTTTGTCTGCAATAATAAAAGAATTGCTCTAATCCAGCCATGTCTTTGTTAACTCACGCAAAATTTTAGTATTGAATATGACTTTACCACTCAACTCTAAAAACCAAGCAAATGGAGTCTTCGAAATGAGTTCTCGTTGCTCCTCTGTCAATCGTTTGTTGAGAGTGCAAACATACATAGTTGAAAATGAATGACGCACGGTCAACTACCCAAAAGAAAATAACTCAAATGAAAACACCAAAACAAATAACAAAAACCCATAACGTGTGCAAGAAACGACAAGAACCCCAATACCCAAACCTAAAACCCAATACCAAAACCTACAATGGGAGAAGGCATTTACCTTGGTCCAACGAAGGTCCATTCCGAAACTTGTCATTTCAGCAAAACTGAGACAACGGGATATGCAACAAGAAGGCACTGGAGAGCATGAAAATGTCGGTAGAACCGCGGACCGCAAGGAAGAGGACGAAGGCAGAGGAGCAAATGTGAGAGAGAACGAAATCTGTCACACAAAACTAATGAAACAGGCCAAGGATAGAATTGGAACCCAAATTGTCTAAAACCCTTTTCATTTTGTAGGCCAAAATTTAAAAAAAAAAAACAATACAAACTACCCAATTGAACGTTGACACCTGACAGTGTCAAATATGTGTCAAAATTTGGGTGTCAAAATAACGAAACCCAATAAAATTAAACAAATTTCACAGATTCAAAACTATACCTTTCACTTTGGTTTTCCTTCTGTCTTAGAAGAAACCTCATCAATAAATGTTTCCAACTGTGAGCGGCCAAGAGCCATGGTCGCTGCATGCTATATTAGAAAGATACCAAAAGTGATGACCAAAATGTTTTGCAACAGAAATTTAAATGTCTTTATAAATGAAATTGTTGTTATTAACAGTCAATAATCTTCTTTATAACAATGGACTCAAAACTTGCAAATGTAAAGAGACTTTTTGTGAAACCTCACAAAAATTGTTTTTCAAACAACAACCAATGCAAGAAATGGAATCAAAATTCTGACTTTAATATTATCCACAAAATATACAAAACATTATGCATCAACCAAAAATCAAATGAGAAGACGAATCCTAATTCTATTTCCATTTAGCATGTGATGGGAATAAATAAAAACAGTTTTTGTTGGAAATGCTCAAAGGTCAAGATAATAATCAACCAGACATAATGTAAAATCCTTCATTTATCCCTTAACAGATTAAGCTTTTGAGATCGTTGGTTCATAACACTTAATTTCTTAGGAGAAAGAACAAAACTAAAGCATAAACTTCCTTTACAAAGATAGAGAATAGTTTATCAGTGTTTAATCATGATGTGGACCCGATAAATACATCTCCTAACCCTCCTACATCAATAAGAAGAAATACCAAAGAAAACACTTGTCTTGAATCCTTTAGCCTTTAGCATGCATAACTTGCATCCGACTTTATCTTGAATTTCTTCATTCAAATTACAGACTTCATTTGTTTCTTTTACCATTCAATCACTTGAGGAACTAAAAATAGTTTTTCATACGAAAAATATTAGAATATTGTAAAAACAACAAAGAACAAAAACTAACCTTTTCATTTTATATCTTCCAAATCCAAGTAACAGAAGACACTGATAATTTTTTCGCATCATCCAAGACCATTCTCTCTAACCATGACCACCGTTTCTGACCCAGACGAAGAAGACGACGACGTTTCTCCAATCGAATAGGTCCGTCTCACGGTCACCAACACAGACGATCCGACCCAACCCATATGGACCTTCCGGATGTGGTTCCTGGGTCTCCTCTCCTGCTCCATCCTCTCCTTCCTCAACCAGTTCTTCGCCTACCGTACGGAGCCTCTCATCATTACTCAAATTACCATTCAAGTCGCCACACTCCTTATTGGCCATTTCATGGCCGCAGTTCTTCCCGAAACCAAGTTTGTTGTTCCCGGGTTCGGACCGGGCCTGTTTAGCATGAAGGAGCACGTCCTTATTACCATCTTCGCCAACGCCGGAAGTGCTTTCGAAAATGGGTCACCCTACGCGGTTGGTATCGTGAACATTGTCAAAGCTTTTTACGGACGCAACATCTCCTGTTTTGCTTTTTGGCTCCTCATCATTACTACTCAGGTTACTCTCAACCACACTTCATTCACTTACTAATTGTTTTAATTACTTTAATTACATTGTGTATAAACCAAACTCAGTCGTTTCATTAAATTGTTTTAATTGTATCCCATGTATTTTGCCTTTATAAGGCAGTCTTTCATTAACGAGAAAATCTCTGTTCTTTCATTTCTGTCATACATTCCCTCTGCGCTATCAGTGGTATCAGAAGCAACAAGTTACGTGGTGTTGTATCGAAGTTTCATAGAGCTCGTTGACTGAAGAAAAGTTACTCCAAAAGCAATGGCAGGAATGGTACAAGGCACCTTACCAATGTTCGATGGCGATGATTGGTGTGTGAAGATGGATGCCATTTTGGGAAGTTGTAAAGAAAGGTCTTATAGAACCTTCAAAAGGAGATTTGGAAGAAGTAAAGAAAAGCTATAAAGAAAGCAAGAAACTGGACTGCAAGGCTCGCATGTTGATACATCAATGCGTTTCTCCGACGATCTTCCAAAAGGTCTTGAAGGCGGCCACAGCCAAGGAAGCGTGGGATATACTGCAAGAGAGATATGGAAACTCTCGAAAAATAAAAAAAAGGTCAGATTACAATCACTGAAAAGGCAATATTAGCTCCTTAGTATGGAAGAGCAAGAAACGATCGAAGATTATATTGGAAAAATTCAGATTGTGGTAAATGCAATGCGGAGTTGTGACAAAATTGTAAAAGACAAGAAGATTGTGCAGAAAATTTCGAGAACGTTGACGCCTTAGTATGACCACATTGTTGTGGCTATTGAAGAAAGCAAAGACTTGGAGAAGCTAAGAGTTGAAGAATTACAAAATTCACTTACAACATATGCTAGAGGTGGACAAAACAGAGTGCTAAATAGAACATGAATCAAGCTTTACAGGCTAGAGGTGGACAAAACTTCAAGAACAGTGGAAGAGGCAGAGGGAGATCGCGCGGTGGTCGAAGTGGAGGTAGATCGAATAACTCATATGAACAGCCAAAAGATGAGAGTGGCAACGAAATAAAGGAAGGTGATAGTAGAGGAAGAGGACGAAAGTTCAGAGGACGAGGAAGAAAGAGCTGTGACAAACGGAATGTGCAGTGCTTTACATGCAACAAATTCGAGCACTATTATTTGGAGTGCTGACATAACGAGTCCTCTATGAAGAATAAAGGTGACAAAGTTGCGAATTTGGCACAAGATACTTGCGATTCATATTTGGAACACGTTGTATTGATGTGTGTTTCAGAACAAAATAAAGAAAAGAAAGTGGATAAAAGTGATGTGCGAGACACGCTCCAAAGAAGGACAAGTGTTGCAACCAGAAGTATTGCAACATGCAGAAAGTTGCGTGAGTCATTTTGAACACGTGTTGCATCCAAAGAACCAGAGTCATGCAGCAAAGAATAAAGAAGTTGAGCGTGTGATGATGTCAAGTGTACACAACAGCACTGAGAACGATTCGTGTTGGTATTTAGACACTGGGTGTTCTAACCACATGACCGGAAGAAGAGAGTGGGTGGTAAATCTGAATCAGAGAAAAAAGAGCACTGTAAGATTTGTTGATGATAGTATCGTGATGGCAGAAGGTGTAGGTAGAGTGCTGATCAATTACAAGAATGGTGGATTGGCATATATGGATGACGTTCTGTAAATCCCGACGATGAAAAACAACCTGTTAAGCCTCGGTCAAATCCTGGAGAAAGGATACACCCTGCACATGCACAAGAACTTCATAGATGTGTTTGATAAGAAAAAAAGACTGGTCATTAAAGCACCATTAGCAAAGAATAGGACATTCAAAGTATATTTAAACGCAACCTCGATACAGTGCTTGTCCTCATTAAACATTGAAGAAGAATGATGGATATGGCATTACAGGTTTGGACATTTGAATAGTCTAGGAAGGTTGGGAGATAAAGGTTTGGTGAAAGGTATCCCTACAATTACTGCATCACGCAAGATTTGTGAAGGTTGTGTCGTTGGGAAGCAAACCCGAAAGGAGTTCCAGAAGGTAATGTTCAAGAGAGCCAAATAGCCACTGGAAGTCATCTGCTCTGATGTTTGTGGACCTCTTGATGTGCAAATAATTGGAGCGTTGCAGATCAAAGTCTTCAGGACTGACGGTGGTGGTGAATTCAATTCGGGTGAGTTAAACAAATTCTGTCAAGATAAGGGGATCGTTCATCAGGTCATAACTCCCTACACTCCCCAACACAATGGTATCACCGAGAGAAGAAATAGAATTCTACTGGACATGACAAGATGTATGATTAAAGCGAAAGGTTTGCCTCGAAATCTATGGGGAGAAGCGTGATGAGTCACTATTTTCTCGACTTCACTTAGTTTATTGTGCTAGAATTAATCAGGGAATTGTCCTTAATTGTCCAGTATCTTCCCGTTTTTACTAATTGTACTTAATTTGACCGGAAATTCTAATTTTAATTAATTTGAATTTTCTGAGCTAATTATTTGCATTATTATTTTCAGGGAAAATTTTGGAAATACAATTTGGAGCATTGGGAAGGAGACAAAATAAATTCAAGACTCTCAAATTAGACATTTTAAATTTTAGTTATCTTGTAATTTAATTGTTTAAACTTTTTGGACAAACTTTTGCACATTGAGCCATTGTTAAAAAATTATGAGGGGCCCAAATATTGTAGGACACTTGGCACCCTAGGGTTTTATTTTTTTTAGGGTGGACCCCACCCCAATTTTAGGACACATGGTCCTAGGAACATTCCTAGCAACCGTCACTTTTGCTAGGCTCACACTCTCTCTCAGCAATTTTTTTAGGCCAGCTGCAGCAACGTTTTTGAAGGGGGATTTTTGTTGGAATGTTTGCAAGGGAGCAATGGAAGGTTATGGATGATTGAAGGAACCAGCCGCCACTTGATTTATTTTTGAAAAAACGATTCTTTAATTTAGGCTGGAACGGTGCTTGTATGCTAGCTGCCTACACATTCACTTTCATAATTCTTTTTGTTGGACAATGTTTTCTTAGGAAGGAGCCGTCAATCATGTTTATTTTCAGATTTTGGCTTTTGGAATTTTAATCTTTGCTTAATATTAGAAAGTGTTGATTTCGTTTTCTTGAGATATATCACGGCATTTCAAATTGGAAGATTAGGTTCACGGAGGAGTAGAGGTTTTCGTCCAACATTAAAAGAAAAGTGTTGCATTCAATTTATGGTCAGCCGCCACCCACATGTGTTTTGTTTTTTATTTCAATTGCTTGAAGTTGGAGGTGTCATGCTCTTGAACTGCAACAACACGTTGAAGAGGTGCTGGTTCGTTATTGGAATGTGCACACGAGGAGACATCTTCAATTTGATTGGAACCTTGGTTTTTATTCCAAAAGAAAAATGCTACATTAATCTTGGATTTGAAGAATAAGTGGTTTTTAAGCCCCAGGAATTTGTCTAAATTTGCGTATGAGAAAGAATTGATGGTTGTAGTTTTATCCATTCAACATTGGAGACCATATTTGATTGGACGAAGATTTAAGGTTTTTTCTGATCAGATAAGTTTCAAACAACTTCTGCAGTAGCGCATCACCACAGGAAGCCAACAAAATTGGGTGGCAAAGTTATTGGGGTATAACTTTGAAATAATTTACAAGCCGGGTTGTGAAAATAAAGGTGTCGATGCATTGTCTCGAAGTAAGGATACTGTAGATTTAAGGAAAGTGGTTACTGAGCCAATTTGGATGAATTATCCTGCAATAGTTGATGAGGCGCATAAGGATGGGGAGCTGTTGGAGATCATTACAGCACTAAAAGCGGGAAGAGTTGAGGGTAAATATGTGGGGTTCAGTTATCAACAAGGGGTACTGCACTATAAAGGCAGGTTAGTGGTTTCATCTCAATCACCTTGGATTCCCGAATTGTTAAAAGAGTTGCATGTGTCTCCCCCAATCAGGACATTCTGGCTTTTATCAGACCTACAGGAGGGCTACAGCAAATTTATATTGGAAGGGGATGAAGGGGGATATCATGAAATTTATTCAAGAATGTGACATGTGTCAACGTCAGAAATATGTAACTACTGCCCCAGGAGGATTGTTACAGCCGATGCCAATTCCGGAAGAGGTATGGGAAGATATAAGCTTAGATTTCATTACAAGCTTGCCAAAATCGAAAGGATTTGATACTGTATTAGTGGTGGTGGACAAACTTACAAAATATAGCCATTTCATTCCAGTAAAACATCCTTTTACTGCTAAGAGCATTGCTGAGATTTTTATCCGAGAAGTTGTTCGTTTACATGGGGTACCTAAATCGGTGGTAAGTGACAAAGATCCTACTTTTGTAAGTGCTTTTTGGAGGGAATTTTTCAGGCTGCAGGGGACCAAGTTAAGGATGAGCTCCACGTATCATCCATAAACAGATGGTCAAACGGAAGTGACCAACCGATGCTTGGAGACATACCTTCGTTATTTCATCACTGATCAACCAAAAGTGAGGGTTAATTGGCTGATGTGGGCAAAACTGTGGTTTAATACCACTTACCATGAATCTATAGGAACTACACCCTTTGAGGCAGTTTATGGGAGGCCTCCACCAAGGATTATTCCAGTTGTAAGAGGGGAGGTGAAAGTAGAGGTTGTTCAGCATGAATTAATGGATAGAGACGAAGTCATTCGTCAGTTGAAAGGACATTTGATGCGTTCCCAAGAGCGTATGAAGGTACAAGCGAACAAACATTGACAGGAGAGAAGTTTTGAGATAGGGGACATGGTGTTTCTTAAACTAAAACCTCACAGGCAACACTATTTTATTTCTCGCATCAGTCCTAAGCTTAGCGCAAGGTACTACGGACCTTTTGAAGTCATTGAAAGGGTTGGAGAAGTAGCTTATCGGTTGCAGTTACCACCAACTTCAAAAATACATCCTGTATTTCGTGTTTCATTGCTTAAAAAGGCCATTGAGGAGTATAAAACAGTAGAAGAATTACCAACAGGGTTAGAAGAGGACCCATCAGATATGTGGTTACCTAGAACGTGTTGGCGACAATAAGCATAAGCAAGGAGGGAGAAAGGGTTAACTAATGGCTGATGCAGTGGTTGGGAAAAACAGTAGAAGAAGCAACGTGGGANGATGAGATGTCAATGAAGGTCCAATTTCCAACTTTTAGTCTTGAGGACAAGACTATCTTTCAAGAGGGAGGTATTGATACAGCCCAACTATCTATTGGGCCAGAAAATATATTGGACAAAGAAAAAGAACAGCAAAGAAAATGGGGACAAGTTTACATTAGGAGAAATAAATAAAAGAAGCTGAGGGGGACACGTAGCAGAATTAGTTAATGAGAAAGAAAAGGGAGAATCTTGGAAGATTTCCCTTTTGGTTGTTACCTTTATAAGTCAGAGGAGTGTGTGGGTATGGATTATTCCGTTTTTTAACAAATTAAGAGTGGAGAGTACTGTTTGGGTCTCTTAAGGAGCGTAGCTCTGGGCAGTAGGTTATCCCTTCTTTTTTCACCTTCATTTCAATGAAACATTGATGGGTGTCACCGCCCAATCAAATTTGATTGCATAATAAGAAATGCAGTATAGCTAGGAAGTGACTCCTAGGTCGTCTCTCAAGGACCAATTTTGTGGTTCAGAATCGAGTCTAACACGAAGTGGGGGGGTTTGAAAATGGTTTTGTTTGTGAATGCAACTGACAAAATTAGAAATAAAAATTAAACACATGCGAACATCAATTAAAGCATTAAAGAGAGTGAAAATGCTAACCCAATACTAGACTAATCAAATATCTAAACACAGTTAAATTAAATTAAATGCAAAGCTAAATTAGAGAAATCAAAAGCAACTAATCCTAGCATGCAAATTAATTTTAAACAAAAGAAATAAGCAAACACAACTTTTTCCTAGAAATTCATGTGACCAAGTGTGCACCAAATAAAGAAATTNAAAATGAAAATGGCCTAAGAAGACCTCTTGTACATGACCTCACTTGCACCATACCCAAACTTGACTTTCTTGCTTCAAATAGCCACAAAATGTGTTGACTTCTTCTCCTATGTGCACCATTCTCAAANAAATTAAGCATGTGCATTCCAAACACACTAGGACCGTCCTCTCTCTCCTACCATGCAGCAAAGAATTGGACACCACACTCCAAGATACTACATTGCCGTGAACTACCAAGCAAATAGCAAAAAGGTGCATCAAAAACCAACTCTAATGGAAAGATACTTTGGGTGGTCCAACCAAGATGCCATGTAGGCAAGGTCAAAGGAAATAAACCAACTAAAAACTCCCTTCCNAAAGGTGATTCTCGGNAACAATGCAAAGAAAAGACAAAACCAAAAGTGGAAACATTCCTTTAGTGAAAATGTGCTTCATATTTTGCTTGTCCAAAAGAGGTAAAAACTTAAANGCACCATTTCTCTCTCCCTTCTACACACCAAACGTTTTTTTCTTCAANAACATGCATCCAAATGTTTTCTCCAACTCTTCTCCACCGAGAATACACCAAGGAATCCCAAGTTCAAGTTGCAAATTAATTCAAGAACAATAAACCCAAACTACTACTCATCAATCCAACTTCAACACTCACTTTTCTTCAACTTTTTAATAAAAAAAAAATGCAATCCTTAGACCCCTTTGCTGCACCGTCCAGCCATCATCAACAAGCACAATGTCCAACTCAAAATACTTCTTCCAACCATCAAACAAAAACCCAAGAAGAAATGGTCCAAACCTCAACACCCATACACAAGCTCAAGCTTTGTTCACTTCCAAACTTAACAAGAACTTTATTTTCATGATTCAACCAAGAAAACTAAATAGAAAACCTTGAATACTGCAGCAAAGAAGAAAGAAAAACGAAAAGCTCTTCATTCAAATCAAAGACCCACCATGAAAATGCAAGAAGAAACCCTTCAAACTCATGCTTCCAACTT